>NW_028175211.1:0-83768 GCF_965226575.1 Pagrus pagrus | reverse complement strand
AACCCTCGGCAGATTTTTTCAATAGCTTCCAGGTCTTTGGTCCGATTGACTCGAAATTTCTCCCAAACGTGGTCCTATACTGGCTGAACGAGACACAGCAGTCCCCATTGGATTCGGGTGGAATTTGTATTTTTGGTGAATATTTTAGTGAAATGAAGCCATTTTTCATGAAAACCTTGGCCGATTTTTTCAATAGCTTCCAGGTCTTTGGACCGATTGACTCGAAATTTCTCCCAAACGTGGTCCTATACTGGCTGAACGAGACACAGCAGTCCGCATTGGATTCGGGTGGAATTTGTATTTTTGGTGAATATTTTAGTGAAAGGGGGCCATTTTTCATGAAAACCTTGGCCGATTTTTTCAATAGCTTCCAGGTCTTTGGACCGATTGACTCGAAATTTCTCCCAAACGTGGTCCTATACTGGCTGAACGAGACACAGCAGTCCCCATTGGATTCCGGTGGAATTTGTATTTTTGGTGAATATTTTAGTGAAATGAAGCCATTTTTCATGAAAACCTCTGCCGATATTTTCAATAGCTTCCAGGTCTTTGGACCGATTGACTCGAAATTTCTCCCAAACGTGGTCCTATGCTGGCTGAACGAGACAAAGCAGTCCCCATTGGATTCGGGTTGAATTTGTATTTTTGGTGAATATTTTAGTCAAATGGAGCCATTTTTCATGAAAACCTTGGCCGATATTTTCAATAGCTTCCAGGTCTTTGGACCGATTGACTCGAAATTTCTCCCAAACGTGGTCCTATACTGGCTGAACGAGACACAGCAGTCCCCATTGGATTCGGGTGGAATTTGTATTTTTGGTGAATATTTTAGTGAAATGAAGCCATTTTTCATGAAAACCTTGGCCGATTTTTTCAATAGCTTCCAGGTCTTTGGACCGATTGACTCGAAATTTCTCCCAAACGTGGTCCTATACTGGCTGAACGAGACACAGCAGTCCCCATTGGATTCGGGTGGAATTTGTATTTTTGGTGAATATTTTAGTGAAATGAAGCCATTTTTCATGAAAACCTTGGCCGATTTTTTCAATAGCTTCCAGGTCTTTGGACCGATTGACTCGAAATTTCTCCCAAACGTGGTCCTATACTGGCTGAACGAGACACAGCAGTCCGCATTGGATTCGGGTAGAATTTGTATTTTTGGTGAATATTTTAGTGAAAGTGGGCCATTTTTCATGAAAACCTCTGGCGATTTTTTCAATAGCTTCCAGGTCTTTGGACCGATTGACTCGAAATTTCTCCCAAACGTGGTCCTATACTGGCTGAACGAGACACAGCAGTCCCCATTGGATTCGGGTGGAATTTGTATTTTTGGTGAATATTTTAGTGAAATGAAGCCATTTTTCATGAAAACCTTGGCCGATATTTTCAATAGCTTCCAGGTCTTTGGACCGATTGACTCGAAATTTCTCCCAAACGTGGTCCTATACTGGCTGAACGAGACACAGCAGTCCCCATTGGATTCGGGTGGAATTTGTATTTTTGGTGAATATTTTAGTGAAATGAAGCCATTTTTCATGAAAACCTTGGCCGATTTTTTCAATAGCTTCCAGGTCTTTGGACCGATTGACTCGAAATTTCTCCCAAACGTGGTCCTATACTGGCTGAACGAGACACAGCAGTCCCCATTGGATTCGGGTGGAATTTGTATTTTTGGTGAATATTTTAGTGAAATGAAGCCATTTTTCATGAAAACCTTGGCCGATATTTTCAATAGCTTCCAGGTCTTTGGACCGATTGACTCGAAATTTCTCCCAAACGTGGTCCTATATTGGCTGAACGAGACACAGCAGTCCCCATTGGATTCCGGTGGAATTTGTATTTTTGGTGAATATTTTAGTGAAATGAAGCCATTTTTCATGAAACCCTCGCCCGATATTTTCAATAGCTTCCAGGTCTTTAGACCGATTGACTCGAAATTTCTCCCAAACGTGGTCCTATACTGGCTGAACGAGACACAGCAGTCCCCATTGGATTCGGGTGGAATTTGTATTTTTGGTGAATATTTTAGTGAAATGCGGCCATTTTTCATGAAACCCTCGGCAGATTTTTTCAATAGCTTCCAGGTCTTTGGTCCGATTGACTCGAAATTTCTCCCAAACGTGGTCCTATACTGGCTGAACGAGACACAGCAGTCCCCATTGGATTCGGGTGGAATTTGTATTTTTGGTGAATATTTTAGTGAAATGCGGGCATTTTTCATGAAAACCTTGGCCGATATTTTCAATAGCTTCCAGGTCTTTGGACCGATTGACTCGAAATTTCTCCCAAACGTGGTCCTATACTGGCTGAACGAGACACAGCAGTCCCCATTGGATTCGGGTGGAATTTGTATTTTTGGTGAATATTTTAGTGAAATGAAGCCATTTTTCATGAAAACCTTGGCCGATATTTTCAATAGCTTCCAGGTCTTTGGACCGATTGACTCGAAATTTCTCCCAAACGTGGTCCTATACTGGCTGAACGAGACACAGCAGTCCCCATTGGATTCGGGTGGAATTTGTATATTTGGTGAATATTTTAGTGAAATGAAGCCATTTTTCATGAAAACCTTGGCCGATATTTTCAATAGCTTCCAGGTCTTTGGACCGATTGACTCGAAATTTCTCCCAAACGTGGTCCTATACTGGCTGAACGAGACACAGCAGTCCCCATTGGATTCGGGTGGAATTTGTATTTTTGGTGAATATTTTAGTGAAATGCGGCCATTTTTCATGAAACCCTCGGCAGATTTTTTCAATAGCTTCCAGGTCTTTGGACCGATTGACTCGAAATTTCTCCCAAACGTGGTCCTATACTGGCTGAACGAGACACAGCAGTCCCCATTGGATTCGGGTGGAATTTGTATTTTTGGTGAATATTTTAGTGAAATGAAGCCATTTTTCATGAAAACCTTGGCCGATTTTTTCAATAGCTTACAGGTCTTTGGACCGATTGACTCGAAATTTCTCCCAAACGTGGTCCTATACTGGCTGAACGAGACACAGCAGTCCGCATTGGATTCGGGTGGAATTTGTATTTTTGGTGAATATTTTAGTGAAAGGGGGCCATTTTTCATGAAAACCTTGGCCGATTTTTTCAATAGCTTCCAGGTCTTTGGACCGATTGACTCGAAATTTCTCGCAAACCTGGTCCTAGACTGGCTGAACGAGACACAGCAGTCCCCATTGGATTCGGGTGGAATTTGTATTTTTGGTGAATATTTTAGTGAAATACAGCCATTTTTCATGAAACCCTCGCCCGATATTTTCAATAGCTTCCAGGTCTTTAGACCAATTGACTTGAAATTTCTCCCAAACGTGGTCCTATACTGGCTGAACGAGACACAGCAGTCCCCATTGGATTCGGGTGGAATTTGTATTTTTGGTGAATATTTTAGTGAAATGAAGCCATTTTTCATGAAAACCTTGGCCGATATTTTCAATAGCTTCCAGGTCTTTGGACCGATTGACTCGAAATTTCTCCCAAACGTGGTCCTATACTGGCTGAACGAGACACAGCAGTCCCCATTGGATTCGGGTGGAATTTGTATTTTTGGTGAATATTTTAGTGAAATGAAGCCATTTTTCATGAAAACCTTGGCCGATTTTTTCAATAGCTTCCAGGTCTTTGGACCGATTGACTCGAAATTTCTCCCAAACGTGGTACTATACTGGCTGAACGAGACACAGCAGTCCCCATTGGATTCGGGTGGAATTTGTATTTTTGGTGAATATTTTAGTGAAATGCGGCCATTTTTCATGAAACCCTCGGCAGATTTTTTCAATAGCTTCCAGGTCTTTGGACCGATTGACTCGAAATTTCTCCCAAACGTGGTCCTATACTGGCTGAACGAGACACAGCAGTCCCCATTGGATTCGGGTGGAATTTGTATTTTTGGTGAATATTTTAGTGAAATGAAGCCATTTTTCATGAAAACCTTGGCCGATTTTTTCAATAGCTTACAGGTCTTTGGACCGATTGACTCGAAATTTCTCCCAAACGTGGTCCTAGACTGGCTGAACGAGACACAGCAGTCCCCATTGGATTTGGGTGGAATTTGTATTTTTGGTGAATATTTTAGTGAAATGAAGCCATTTTTCATGAAAACCTTGGCCGATTTTTTCAATAGCTTACAGGTCTTTGGACCGATTGACTCGAAATTTCTCCCAAACGTGGTCCTATACTGGCTGAACGAGACACAGCAGTCCGCATTGGATTCGGGTGGAATTTGTATTTTTGGTGAATATTTTAGTGAAATGCGACCATTTTTCATGAAACCCTCGGCAGATTTTTTCAATAGCTTCCAGGTCTTTGGACCGATTGACTCGAAGTTTCTCCCAAACGTGGTCCTATACTGGCTGAACGAGACACAGCAGTCCCCATTGGATTCGGGTGGAATTTGTATTTTTGGTGAATATTTTAGTGAAATGAAGCCATTTTTCATGAAAACCTTGGCCGATTTTTTCAATAGCTTACAGGTCTTTGGACCGATTGACTCGAAATTTCTCCCAAACGTGGTCCTAGACTGGCTGAACGAGACACAGCAGTCCCCATTGGATTCGGGTGGAATTTGTATTTTTGGTGAATATTTTAGTGAAATGAAGCCATTTTTCATGAAAACCTTGGCCGATTTTTTCAATAGCTTACAGGTCTTTGGACCGATTGACTCGAAATTTCTCCCAAACGTGGTCCTATACTGGCTGAACGAGACACAGCAGTCCGCATTGGATTCGGGTGGAATTTGTATTTTTGGTGAATATTTTAGTGAAAGGGGGCCATTTTTCATGAAAACCTTGGCCGATTTTTTCAATAGCTTCCAGGTCTTTGGACCGATTGACTCGAAATTTCTCCCAAACGTGGTCCTAGACTGGCTGAACGAGACACAGCAGTCCCCATTGGATTCGGGTGGAATTTGTATTTTTGGTGAATATTTTAGTGAAATGAAGCCATTTTTCATGAAAACCTTGGCCGATTTTTTCAATAGCTTCCAGGTCTTTGGACCGATTGACTCGAAATTTCTCCCAAACGTGGTCCTATACTGGCTGAACGAGACACAGCAGTCCCCATTGGATTCGGGTGGAATTTGTATTTTTGGTGAATATTTTAGTGAAATGCGACCATTTTTCATGAAACCCTCGGCAGATTTTTTCAATAGCTTCCAGGTCTTTGGACCGATTGACTCGAAGTTTCTCCCAAACGTGGTCCTATACTGGCTGAACGAGACACAGCAGTCCCCATTGGATTCGGGTGGAATTTGTATTTTTGGTGAATATTTTAGTGAAATGAAGCCATTTTTCATGAAAACCTTGGCCGATATTTTCAATAGCTTCCAGGTCTTTGGACCGATTGACTCGAAATTTCTCCCAAACGTGGTCCTATACTGGCTGAACGAGACACAGCAGTCCCCATTGGATTCGGGTGGAATTTGTATTTTTGGTGAATATTTTAGTGAAATGAAGCCATTTTTCATGAAAACCTTGGCCGATATTTTCAATAGCTTCCAGGTCTTTGGACCGATTGACTCGAAATTTCTCCCAAACGTGGTCCTATACTGGCTGAACGAGACACAGCAGTTCCCATTGGATTCGGGTGGAATTTGTATTTTTGGTGAATATTTTAGTGAAATGAAGCCATTTTTCATGAAACCCTCGGCAGATTTTTTCAATAGCTTCCAGGTCTTTGGACCGATTGACTCGAAATTTCTCCCAAACGTGGTCCTATACTGGCTGAACGAGACACAGCAGTCCCCATTGGATTCGGGTGGAATTTGTATTTTTGGTGAATATTTTAGTGAAATGCGGACATTTTTCATGAAAACCTTGGCCGATATTTTCAATAGCTTCCAGGTCTTTGGACCGATTGACTCGAAATTTCTCCCAAACGTGGTCCTATACTGGCTGAACGAGACACAGCAGTCCCCATTGGATTCGGGTGGAATTTGTATTTTTGGTGAATATTTTAGTGAAAGGGGGCCATTTTTCATGAAAACCTCTGGCGATTTTTTCAATAGCTTCCAGGTCTTTGGACCGATTGACTCGAAATTTCTCCCAAACGTGGTCCTATACTGGCTGAACGAGACACAGCAGTCCCCATTGGATTCGGGTGGAATTTGTATTTTTGGTGAATATTTTAGTGAAATGCGTCCATTTTTCATGAAAACCTTGGCCGATTTTTTCAATAGCTTCCAGGTCTTTGGACCGATTGACTCGAAATTTCTCCCAAACGTGGTCCTATACTGGCTGAACGAGACACAGCAGTCCCCATTGGATTCGGGTGGAATTTGTATTTTTGGTGAATATTTTAGTGAAATGCGGGCATTTTTCATGAAAACCTTGGCCGATATTTTCAATAGCTTCCAGGTCTTTGGACCGATTGACTCGAAATTTCTCCCAAACGTGGTCCTATGCTGGCTGAACGAGACAAAGCAGTCCCCATTGGATTCGGGTTGAATTTGTATTTTTGGTGAATATTTTAGTGAAATGCAGCCATTTTTCATGAAACCCTCGCCCGATATTTTCAATAGCTTCCAGGTCTTTAGACCAATTGACTTGAAATTTCTCCCAAACGTGGTCCTATACTGGCTGAACGAGACACAGCAGTCCCCATTGGATTCGGGTGGAATTTGTATTTTTGGTGAATATTTTAGTGAAATGCGACCATTTTTCATGAAACCCTCGGCAGATTTTTTCAATAGCTTCCAGGTCTTTGGACCGATTGACTCGAAGTTTCTCCCAAACGTGGTCCTATACTGGCTGAACGAGACACAGCAGTCCCCATTGGATTCGGGTGGAATTTGTATTTTTGGTGAATATTTTAGTGAAATGCGGGCATTTTTCATGAAAACCTTGGCCGATATTTTCAATAGCTTCCAGGTCTTTGGACCGATTGACTCGAAATTTCTCCCAAACGTGGTCCTATGCTGGCTGAACGAGACAAAGCAGTCCCCATTGGATTCGGGTTGAATTTGTATTTTTGGTGAATATTTTAGTGAAATGCAGCCATTTTTCATGAAACCCTCGCCCGATATTTTCAATAGCTTCCAGGTCTTTAGACCAATTGACTTGAAATTTCTCCCAAACGTGGTCCTATACTGGCTGAACGAGACACAGCAGTCCCCATTGGATTCGGGTGGAATTTGTATTTTTGGTGAATATTTTAGTGAAATGCGACCATTTTTCATGAAACCCTCGGCAGATTTTTTCAATAGCTTCCAGGTCTTTGGACCGATTGACTCGAAGTTTCTCCCAAACGTGGTCCTATACTGGCTGAACGAGACACAGCAGTCCCCATTGGATTCGGGTGGAATTTGTATTTTTGGTGAATATTTTAGTGAAATGCGGGCATTTTTCATGAAAACCTTGGCCGATATTTTCAATAGCTTCCAGGTCTTTGGACCGATTGACTCGAAATTTCTCCCAAACGTGGTCCTATACTGGCTGAACGAGACACAGCAGTCCCCATTGGATTCGGGTGGAATTTGTATTTTTGGTGAATATTTTAGTGAAATGAAGCCATTTTTCATGAAAACCTTGGCCGATATTTTCAATAGCTTCCAGGTCTTTGGACCGATTGACTCGAAATTTCTCCCAAACGTGGTCCTATACTGGCTGAACGAGACACAGCAGTCCCCATTGGATTCGGGTGGAATTTGTATTTTTGGTGAATATTTTAGTGAAATGAAGCCATTTTTCATGAAAACCTTGGCCGATATTTTCAATAGCTTCCAGGTCTTTGGACCGATTGACTCGAAATTTCTCCCAAACGTGGTCCTATACTGGCTGAACGAGACACAGCAGTCCCCATTGGATTCGGGTGGAATTTGTATTTTTGGTGAATATTTTAGTGAAATGCGGCCATTTTTCATGAAACCCTCGGCAGATTTTTTCAATAGCTTCCAGGTCTTTGGACCGATTGACTCGAAATTTCTCCCAAACGTGGTCCTATACTGGCTGAACGAGACACAGCAGTCCCCATTGGATTCGGGTGGAATTTGTATTTTTGGTGAATATTTTAGTGAAATGAAGCCATTTTTCATGAAAACCTTGGCCGATTTTTTCAATAGCTTACAGGTCTTTGGACCGATTGACTCGAAATTTCTCCCAAACGTGGTCCTATACTGGCTGAACGAGACACAGCAGTCCGCATTGGATTCGGGTGGAATTTGTATTTTTGGTGAATATTTTAGTGAAAGGGGGCCATTTTTCATGAAAACCTTGGCCGATTTTTTCAATAGCTTCCAGGTCTTTGGACCGATTGACTCGAAATTTCTCGCAAACCTGGTCCTAGACTGGCTGAACGAGACACAGCAGTCCCCATTGGATTCGGGTGGAATTTGTATTTTTGGTGAATATTTTAGTGAAATACAGCCATTTTTCATGAAACCCTCGCCCGATATTTTCAATAGCTTCCAGGTCTTTAGACCAATTGACTTGAAATTTCTCCCAAACGTGGTCCTATACTGGCTGAACGAGACACAGCAGTCCCCATTGGATTCGGGTGGAATTTGTATTTTTGGTGAATATTTTAGTGAAATGAAGCCATTTTTCATGAAAACCTTGGCCGATATTTTCAATAGCTTCCAGGTCTTTGGACCGATTGACTCGAAATTTCTCCCAAACGTGGTCCTATACTGGCTGAACGAGACACAGCAGTCCCCATTGGATTCGGGTGGAATTTGTATTTTTGGTGAATATTTTAGTGAAATGAAGCCATTTTTCATGAAAACCTTGGCCGATTTTTTCAATAGCTTCCAGGTCTTTGGACCGATTGACTCGAAATTTCTCCCAAACGTGGTACTATACTGGCTGAACGAGACACAGCAGTCCCCATTGGATTCGGGTGGAATTTGTATTTTTGGTGAATATTTTAGTGAAATGCGGCCATTTTTCATGAAACCCTCGGCAGATTTTTTCAATAGCTTCCAGGTCTTTGGACCGATTGACTCGAAATTTCTCCCAAACGTGATCCTATACTGGCTGAACGAGACACAGCAGTCCCCATTGGATTCGGGTGGAATTTGTATTTTTGGTGAATATTTTAGTGAAATGAAGCCATTTTTCATGAAAACCTTGGCCGATTTTTTCAATAGCTTACAGGTCTTTGGACCGATTGACTCGAAATTTCTCCCAAACGTGGTCCTAGACTGGCTGAACGAGACACAGCAGTCCCCATTGGATTCGGGTGGAATTTGTATTTTTGGTGAATATTTTAGTGAAATGAAGCCATTTTTCATGAAAACCTTGGCCGATTTTTTCAATAGCTTCCAGGTCTTTGGACCGATTGACTCGAAATTTCTCCCAAACGTGGTACTATACTGGCTGAACGAGACACAGCAGTCCCCATTGGATTCGGGTGGAATTTGTATTTTTGGTGAATATTTTAGTGAAATGAAGCCATTTTTCATGAAAACCTTGGCCGATTTTTTCAATAGCTTACAGGTCTTTGGACCGATTGACTCGAAATTTCTCCCAAACGTGGTCCTATACTGGCTGAACGAGACACAGCAGTCCGCATTGGATTCGGGTGGAATTTGTATTTTTGGTGAATATTTTAGTGAAATGCGACCATTTTTCATGAAACCCTCGGCAGATTTTTTCAATAGCTTCCAGGTCTTTGGACCGATTGACTCGAAGTTTCTCCCAAACGTGGTCCTATACTGGCTGAACGAGACACAGCAGTCCCCATTGGATTCGGGTGGAATTTGTATTTTTGGTGAATATTTTAGTGAAATGAAGCCATTTTTCATGAAAACCTTGGCCGATTTTTTCAATAGCTTACAGGTCTTTGGACCGATTGACTCGAAATTTCTCCCAAACGTGGTCCTAGACTGGCTGAACGAGACACAGCAGTCCCCATTGGATTCGGGTGGAATTTGTATTTTTGGTGAATATTTTAGTGAAATGAAGCCATTTTTCATGAAAACCTTGGCCGATTTTTTCAATAGCTTACAGGTCTTTGGACCGATTGACTCGAAATTTCTCCCAAACGTGGTCCTATACTGGCTGAACGAGACACAGCAGTCCGCATTGGATTCGGGTGGAATTTGTATTTTTGGTGAATATTTTAGTGAAAGGGGGCCATTTTTCATGAAAACCTTGGCCGATTTTTTCAATAGCTTCCAGGTCTTTGGACCGATTGACTCGAAATTTCTCCCAAACGTGGTCCTAGACTGGCTGAACGAGACACAGCAGTCCCCATTGGATTCGGGTGGAATTTGTATTTTTGGTGAATATTTTAGTGAAATGAAGCCATTTTTCATGAAAACCTTGGCCGATTTTTTCAATAGCTTCCAGGTCTTTGGACCGATTGACTCGAAATTTCTCCCAAACGTGGTCCTATACTGGCTGAACGAGACACAGCAGTCCCCATTGGATTCGGGTGGAATTTGTATTTTTGGTGAATATTTTAGTGAAATGCGACCATTTTTCATGAAACCCTCGGCAGATTTTTTCAATAGCTTCCAGGTCTTTGGACCGATTGACTCGAAGTTTCTCCCAAACGTGGTCCTATACTGGCTGAACGAGACACAGCAGTCCCCATTGGATTCGGGTGGAATTTGTATTTTTGGTGAATATTTTAGTGAAATGAAGCCATTTTTCATGAAAACCTTGGCCGATATTTTCAATAGCTTCCAGGTCTTTGGACCGATTGACTCGAAATTTCTCCCAAACGTGGTCCTATACTGGCTGAACGAGACACAGCAGTCCCCATTGGATTCGGGTGGAATTTGTATTTTTGGTGAATATTTTAGTGAAATGAAGCCATTTTTCATGAAAACCTTGGCCGATATTTTCAATAGCTTCCAGGTCTTTGGACCGATTGACTCGAAATTTCTCCCAAACGTGGTCCTATACTGGCTGAACGAGACACAGCAGTCCCCATTGGATTCGGGTGGAATTTGTATTTTTGGTGAATATTTTAGTGAAATGAAGCCATTTTTCATGAAACCCTCGGCAGATTTTTTCAATAGCTTCCAGGTCTTTGGACCGATTGACTCGAAATTTCTCCCAAACGTGGTCCTATACTGGCTGAACGAGACACAGCAGTCCCCATTGGATTCGGGTGGAATTTGTATTTTTGGTGAATATTTTAGTGAAATGCGGACATTTTTCATGAAAACCTTGGCCGATATTTTCAATAGCTTCCAGGTCTTTGGACCGATTGACTCGAAATTTCTCCCAAACGTGGTCCTATACTGGCTGAACGAGACACAGCAGTCCCCATTGGATTCGGGTGGAATTTGTATTTTTGGTGAATATTTTAGTGAAAGGGGGCCATTTTTCATGAAAACCTCTGGCGATTTTTTCAATAGCTTCCAGGTCTTTGGACCGATTGACTCGAAATTTCTCCCAAACGTGGTCCTATACTGGCTGAACGAGACACAGCAGTCCCCATTGGATTCGGGTGGAATTTGTATTTTTGGTGAATATTTTAGTGAAATGCGTCCATTTTTCATGAAAACCTTGGCCGATTTTTTCAATAGCTTCCAGGTCTTTGGACCGATTGACTCGAAATTTCTCCCAAACGTGGTCCTATACTGGCTGAACGAGACACAGCAGTCCCCATTGGATTCGGGTGGAATTTGTATTTTTGGTGAATATTTTAGTGAAATGAAGCCATTTTTCATGAAACCCTCGGCAGATTTTTTCAATAGCTTCCAGGTCTTTGGACCGATTGACTCGAAATTTCTCCCAAACGTGGTCCTATACTGGCTGAACGAGACACAGCAGTCCCCATTGGATTCGGGTGGAATTTGTATTTTTGGTGAATATTTTAGTGAAATGCGGACATTTTTCATGAAAACCTTGGCCGATATTTTCAATAGCTTCCAGGTCTTTGGACCGATTGACTCGAAATTTCTCCCAAACGTGGTCCTATACTGGCTGAACGAGACACAGCAGTCCCCATTGGATTCGGGTGGAATTTGTATTTTTGGTGAATATTTTAGTGAAAGGGGGCCATTTTTCATGAAAACCTCTGGCGATTTTTTCAATAGCTTCCAGGTCTTTGGACCGATTGACTCGAAATTTCTCCCAAACGTGGTCCTATACTGGCTGAACGAGACACAGCAGTCCCCATTGGATTCGGGTGGAATTTGTATTTTTGGTGAATATTTTAGTGAAATGCGTCCATTTTTCATGAAAACCTTGGACGATATTTTCAATAGCTTCCAGGTCTTTGGACCGATTGACTCGAAATTTCTCCCAAACGTGGTCCTATACTGGCTGAACGAGACACAGCAGTCCCCATTGGATTCGGGTGGAATTTGTATTTTTGGTGAATATTTTAGTGAAATGCGGACATTTTTCATGAAAACCTCTGGCCGATATTTTCAATAGCTTCCAGGTCTTTGGACCGATTGACTCGAAATTTCTCCCAAACGTGGTCCTATACTGGCTGAACGAGACACAGCAGTCCCCATTGGATTCGGGTGGAATTTGTATTTTTGGTGAATATTTTAGTGAAATGAAGCCATTTTTCATGAAAACCTTGGCCGATATTTTCAATAGCTTCCAGGTCTTTGGACCGATTGACTCGAAATTTCTCCCAAACGTGGTCCTATACTGGCTGAACGAGACACAGCAGTCCCCATTGGATTCGGGTGGAATTTGTATTTTTGGTGAATATTTTAGTGAAATGAAGCCATTTTTCATGAAAACCTTGGTCGATATTTTCAATAGCTTCCAGGTCTTTGGACCGATTGACTCGAAATTTCTCCCAAACGTGGTCCTATACTGGCTGAACGAGACACAGCAGTCCCCATTGGATTCGGGTGGAATTTGTATTTTTGGTGAATATTTTAGTGAAATGCGGACATTTTTCATGAAAACCTTGGCCGATATTTTCAATAGCTTCCAGGTCTTTGGACCGATTGACTCGAAATTTCTCCCAAACGTGGTCCTATACTGGCTGAACGAGACACAGCAGTCCCCATTGGATTCGGGTGGAATTTGTATTTTTGGTGAATATTTTAGTGAAAGGGGGCCATTTTTCATGAAAACCTCTGGCGATTTTTTCAATAGCTTCCAGGTCTTTGGACCGATTGACTCGAAATTTCTCCCAAACGTGGTCCTATACTGGCTGAACGAGACACAGCAGTCCCCATTGGATTCGGGTGGAATTTGTATTTTTGGTGAATATTTTAGTGAAATGCGTCCATTTTTCATGAAAACCTTGGCCGATTTTTTCAATAGCTTCCAGGTCTTTGGACCGATTGACTCGAAATTTCTCCCAAACGTGGTCCTATACTGGCTGAACGAGACACAGCAGTCCCCATTGGATTCGGGTGGAATTTGTATTTTTGGTGAATATTTTAGTGAAATGCGGCCATTTTTCATGAAACCGTCGGCAGATTTTTTCAATAGCTTCCAGGTCTTTGGACCGATTGACTCGAAATTTCTCCCAAACGTGGTCCTATACTGGCTGAACGAGACACAGCAGTCCCCATTGGACTCGGGTGGAATTTGTATTTTTGGTGAATATTTTAGTGAAATGCGGACATTTTTCATGAAAACCTCTGGCCGATATTTTCAATAGCTTCCAGGTCTTTGGACCGATTGACTCGAAATTTCTCCCAAACGTGGTCCTATACTGGCTGAACGAGACACAGCAGTCCCCATTCGATTCGGTGGAATTTGTATTTTTGGTGAATATTTTAGTGAAATGAAGCCATTTTTCATGAAAACCTTGGCCGATTTTTTCAATAGCTTCCAGGTCTTTGGACCGATTGACTCGAAATTTCTCCCAAACGTGGTACTATACTGGCTGAACGAGACACAGCAGTCCGCATTGGATTCGGGTGGAATTTGTATTTTTGGTGAATATTTTAGTGAAAGGGGGCCATTTTTCATGAAAACCTCTGGCGATTTTTTCAATAGCTTCCAGGTCTTTGGACCGATTGACTCGAAATTTCTCCCAAACGTGGTCCTATACTGGCTGAACGAGACACAGCAGTCCCCATTGGATTCGGGTGGAATTTGTATTTTTGGTGAATATTTTAGTGAAATGCGGACATTTTTCATGAAAACCTTGGCCGATATTTTCAATAGCTTCCAGGTCTTTGGACCGATTGACTCGAAATTTCTCCCAAACGTGGTCCTATACTGGCTGAACGAGACACAGCAGTCCCCATTGGATTCGGGTGGAATTTGTATTTTTGGTGAATATTTTAGTGAAAGGGGGCCATTTTTCATGAAAACCTCTGGCGATTTTTTCAATAGCTTCCAGGTCTTTGGACCGATTGACTCGAAATTTCTCCCAAACGTGGTCCTATACTGGCTGAACGAGACACAGCAGTCCCCATTGGATTCGGGTGGAATTTGTATTTTTGGTGAATATTTTAGTGAAATGAAGCCCTTTTTCATGAAAACCTTGGCCGATATTTTCAATAGCTTCCAGGTCTTTGGACCGATTGACTCGAAATTTCTCCCAAACGTGGTCCTATACTGGCTGAACGAGACACAGCAGTCCCCATTGGATTCGGGTGGAATTTGTATTTTTGGTGAATATTTTAGTGAAATGAAGCCATTTTTCATGAAAACCTTGGCCGATTTTTTCAATAACTTCCAGGTCTTTGGACCGATTGACTCGAAATTTCTCCCAAACGTGGTACTATACTGGCTGAACGAGACACAGCAGTCCGCATTGGATTCGGGTGGAATTTGTATTTTTGGTGAATATTTTAGTGAAAGGGGGCCATTTTTCATGAAAACCTCTGGCGATTTTTTCAATAGCTT
Source organism: Pagrus pagrus (assembly GCF_965226575.1). Classification (NCBI taxonomy): domain Eukaryota; kingdom Metazoa; phylum Chordata; class Actinopteri; order Spariformes; family Sparidae; genus Pagrus; species Pagrus pagrus. Next base: position 69,033 of record NW_028175211.1, on the reverse strand, counting down.
CCAGGTCTTTGGACCGATTGACTCGAAATTTCTCCCAAACGTGGTCCTATACTGGCTGAACGAGACACAGCAGTCCCCATTGGATTCGGGTGGAATTTGTATTTTTGGTGAATATTTTAGTGAAATGAAGCCATTTTTCATGAAAGCCTTGGCCGATATTTTCAATAGCTTCCAGGTCTTTGGACCGATTGACTCGAAATTTCTCCCAAACGTGGTCCTATACTGGCTGAACGAGACACAGCAGTCCCCATTGGATTCGGGTGGAATTTGTATTTTTGGTGAATATTTTAGTGAAAGGGGGCCATTTTTCATGAAAACCTCTGGCGATTTTTTCAATAGCTTCCAGGTCTTTGGACCGATTGACTCGAAATTTCTCCCAAACGTGGTCCTATACTGGCTGAACGAGACACAGCAGTCCGCATTGGATTCGGGTAGAATTTGTATTTTTGGTGAATATTTTAGCTAAAGGGGGCCATTTTTCATGAAAACCTCTGGCGATTTTTTCAATGGCTTCCAGGTCTTTGGACCGATTGACTCGAAATTTCTCCCAAACCTGGTCCTAGACTGGCTGAACGAGACACAGCAGTCCCCATTGGATTCGGGTGGAATTTGTATTTTTGGTGAATATTTTAGTGAAATGCAGCCATTTTTCATGAAACCCTCGCCCGATATTTTCAATAGCTTCCAGGTCTTTAGACCAATTGACTTGAAATTTCTCCCAAACGTGGTCCTATACTGGCTGAACGAGACACAGCAGTCCCCATTGGATTCGGGTGGAATTTGTATTTTTGGTGAATATTTTAGTGAAATGCGGGCATTTTTCATGAAAACCTTGGCCGATATTTTCAATAGCTTCCAGGTCTTTGGACCGATTGACTCGAAATTTCTCCCAAACGTGGTCCTATACTGGCTGAACGAGACACAGCAGTCCCCATTGGATTCGGGTGGAATTTGTATTTTTGGTGAATATTTTAGTGAAATGAAGCCATTTTTCATGAAAACCTTGGCCGATATTTTCAATAGCTTCCAGGTCTTTGGACCGATTGACTCGAAATTTCTCCCAAACGTGGTCCTATACTGGCTGAACGAGACACAGCAGTCCCCATTGGATTCGGGTGGAATTTGTATTTTTGGTGAATATTTTAGTGAAAGGGGGCCATTTTTCATGAAAACCTTGGCCGATATTTTCAATAGCTTCCAGGTCTTTGGACCGATTGACTCGAAATTTCTCCCAAACGTGGTCCTATACTGGCTGAACGAGACACAGCAGTCCCCATTGGATTCGGGTGGAATTTGTATTTTTGGTGAATATTTTAGTGAAATGAAGCCATTTTTCATGAAAACCTTGGCCGATTTTTTCAATAGCTTCCAGGTCTTTGGACCGATTGACTCGAAATTTCTCCCAAACGTGGTACTATACTGGCTGAACGAGACACAGCAGTCCGCATTGGATTCGGGTGGAATTTGTATTTTTGGTGAATATTTTAGTGAAAGGGGGCCATTTTTCATGAAAACCTCTGGCGATTTTTTCAATAGCTTCCAGGTCTTTGGACCGATTGACTCGAAATTTCTCCCAAACGTGGTCCTATACTGGCTGAACGAGACACAGCAGTCCCCATTGGATTCGGGTGGAATTTGTATTTTTGGTGAATATTTTAGTGAAATGAAGCCATTTTTCATGAAAACCTTGGCCGATATTTTCAATAGCTTCCAGGTCTTTGGACCGATTGACTCGAAATTTCTCCCAAACGTGGTCCTATACTGGCTGAACGAGACACAGCAGTCCCCATTGGATTCGGGTGGAATTTGTATTTTTGGTGAATATTTTAGTGAAATGCGGGCATTTTTCATGAAAACCTTGGCCGATATTTTCAATAGCTTCCAGGTCTTTGGACCGATTGACTCGAAATTTCTCCCAAACGTGGTCCTATACTGGCTGAACGAGACACAGCAGTCCCCATTGGATTCGGGTGGAATTTGTATTTTTGGTGAATATTTTAGTGAAATGAAGCCATTTTTCATGAAAACCTTGGCCGATATTTTCAATAGCTTCCAGGTCTTTGGACCGATTGACTCGAAATTTCTCCCAAACGTGGTCCTATACTGGCTGAACGAGACACAGCAGTCCCCATTGGATTCGGGTGGAATTTGTATTTTTGGTGAATATTTTAGTGAAAGGGGGCCATTTTTCATGAAAACCTCTGGCGATTTTTTCAATAGCTTCCAGGTCTTTGGACCGATTGACTCGAAATTTCTCCCAAACGTGGTCCTATACTGGCTGAACGAGACACAGCAGTCCCCATTGGATTCGGGTGGAATTTGTATTTTTGGTGAATATTTTAGTGAAATGAAGCCATTTTTCATGAAAACCTTGGCCGATATTTTCAATAGCTTCCAGGTCTTTGGACCGATTGACTCGAAATTTCTCCCAAACGTGGTCCTATACTGGCTGAACGAGACACAGCAGTCCCCATTGGATTCGGGTGGAATTTGTATTTTTGGTGAATATTTTAGTGAAATGCGGGCATTTTTCATGAAAACCTTGGCCGATTTTTTCAATAGCTTCCAGGTCTTTGGACCGATTGACTCGAAATTTCTCCCAAACGTGGTCCTATACTGGCTGAACGAGACACAGCAGTCCCCATTGGATTCGGGTGGAATTTGTATTTTTGGTGAATATTTTAGTGAAATGCGGCCATTTTTCATGAAACCCTCAGCAGATTTTTTCAATAGCTTCCAGGTCTTTGGACCGATTGACTCGAAATTTCTCCCAAACGTGGTCCTATACTGGCTGAACGAGACACAGCAGTCCCCATTGGATTCGGGTGGAATTTGTATTTTTGGTGAATATTTTAGTGAAATGAAGCCATTTTTCATGAAAACCTTGGCCGATTTTTTCAATAGCTTCCAGGTCTTTGGACCGATTGACTCGAAATTTCTCCCAAACGTGGTCCTATACTGGCTGAACGAGACACAGCAGTCCGCATTGGATTCGGGTGGAATTTGTATTTTTGGTGAATATTTTAGTGAAAGGGGGCCATTTTTCATGAAAACCTCTGCCGATTTTTTCAATAGCTTCCAGGTCTTTGGACCGATTGACTCGAAATTTCTCCCAAACGTGGTCCTATACTGGCTGAACGAGACACAGCAGTCCCCATTGGATTCGGGTGGAATTTGTATTTTTGGTGAATATTTTAGTGAAATGCGGGCATTTTTCATGAAAACCTTGGCCGATATTTTCAATAGCTTCCAGGTCTTTGGACCGATTGACTCGAAATTTCTCCCAAACGTGGTCCTATACTGGCTGAACGAGACACAGCAGTCGGCAGTTGGAAAGGGGGCCATTTTTCATGAAAACCTTGGCCGATTTTTTCAATAACTTCCAGGTCTTTGGACCGATTTACTCGAAATTTCTCCCAAACGTGGTCCTATACTGGCTGAACGAGACACAGCAGTCCGCATTGGATTCGGGTGGAATTTGTATTTTTGGTGAATATTTTAGTGAAAGGGGGCCATTTTTCATGAAAACCTCTGGCGGTTTTTTCAATAGCTTCCAGGTCTTTGGACCGATTGACTCGAAATGTCTCCCAAACGTGGTCCTATACTGGCTGAACGAGACACAGCAGTCCCCATTGGATTCGGGTGGAATTTGTATTTTTGGTGAATATTTTAGTGAAATGAAGCCATTTTTCATGAAAACCTTGGCCGATATTTTCAATAGCTTCCAGGTCTTTGGACCGATTGACTCGAAATTTCTCCCAAACGTGGTCCTATACTGGCTGAACGAGACACAGCAGTCCCCATTGGATTCGGGTGGAATTTGTATTTTTGGTGAATATTTTAGTGAAATGAAGCCATTTTTCATGAAAACCTTGGCCGATTTTTTCAATAGCTTCCAGGTCTTTGGACCGATTGACTCGAAATTTCTCCCAAACGTGGTCCTATACTGGCTGAACGAGACACAGCAGTCCGCATTGGATTCGGGTGGAATTTGTATTTTTGGTGAATATTTTAGTGAAAGGGGGCCATTTTTCATGAAAACCTCTGGCGATTTTTTCAATAGCTTCCAGGTCTTTGGACCGATTGACTCGAAATTTCTCCCAAACGTGGTCCTATACTGGCTGAACGAGACACAGCAGTCCCCATTGGATTCGGGTGGAATTTGTATTTTTGGTGAATATTTTAGTGAAATGCGGACATTTTTCATGAAAACCTTGGCCGATATTTTCAATAGCTTCCAGGTCTTTGGACCGATTGACTCGAAATTTCTCCCAAACGTGGTCCTATACTGGCTGAACGAGACACAGCAGTCCCCATTGGATTCGGGTGGAATTTGTATTTTTGGTGAATATTTTAGTGAAAGGGGGCCATTTTTCATGAAAACCTCTGGCGATTTTTTCAATAGCTTCCAGGTCTTTGGACCGATTGACTCGAAATTTCTCCCAAACGTGGTCCTATACTGGCTGAACGAGACACAGCAGTCCCCATTGGATTCGGGTGGAATTTGTATTTTTGGTGAATATTTTAGTGAAATGCGTCCATTTTTCATGAAAACCTTGGCCGATTTTTTCAATAGCTTCCAGGTCTTTGGACCGATTGACTCGAAATTTCTCCCAAACGTGGTCCTATACTGGCTGAACGAGACACAGCAGTCCCCATTGGATTCGGGTGGAATTTGTATTTTTGGTGAATATTTTAGTGAAATGAAGCCATTTTTCATGAAACCCTCGGCAGATTTTTTCAATAGCTTCCAGGTCTTTGGACCGATTGACTCGAAATTTCTCCCAAACGTGGTCCTATACTGGCTGAACGAGACACAGCAGTCCCCATTGGATTCGGGTGGAATTTGTATTTTTGGTGAATATTTTAGTGAAATGCGGACATTTTTCATGAAAACCTTGGCCGATATTTTCAATAGCTTCCAGGTCTTTGGACCGATTGACTCGAAATTTCTCCCAAACGTGGTCCTATACTGGCTGAACGAGACACAGCAGTCCCCATTGGATTCGGGTGGAATTTGTATTTTTGGTGAATATTTTAGTGAAAGGGGGCCATTTTTCATGAAAACCTCTGGCGATTTTTTCAATAGCTTCCAGGTCTTTGGACCGATTGACTCGAAATTTCTCCCAAACGTGGTCCTATACTGGCTGAACGAGACACAGCAGTCCCCATTGGATTCGGGTGGAATTTGTATTTTTGGTGAATATTTTAGTGAAATGCGTCCATTTTTCATGAAAACCTTGGCCGATTTTTTCAATAGCTTCCAGGTCTTTGGACCGATTGACTCGAAATTTCTCCCAAACGTGGTCCTATACTGGCTGAACGAGACACAGCAGTCCCCATTGGATTCGGGTGGAATTTGTATTTTTGGTGAATATTTTAGTGAAATGAAGCCATTTTTCATGAAAACCTCTGCCGATATTTTCAATAGCTTCCAGGTCTTTGGACCGATTGACTCGAAATTTCTCCCAAACGTGGTCCTATACTGGCTGAACGAGACACGGCAGTCCCCATTGGATTCGGGTGGAATTTGTATTTTTGGTGAATATTTTAGTGAAATGCGGCCATTTTTCATGAAACCGTCGGCAGATTTTTTCAATAGCTTCCAGGTCTTTGGACCGATTGACTCGAAATTTCTCCCAAACGTGGTCCTATACTGGCTGAACGAGACACAGCAGTCCCCATTGGACTCGGGTGGAATTTGTATTTTTGGTGAATATTTTAGTGAAATGCGGACATTTTTCATGAAAACCTCTGGCCGATATTTTCAATAGCTTCCAGGTCTTTGGACCGATTGACTCGAAATTTCTCCCAAACGTGGTCCTATACTGGCTGAACGAGACACAGCAGTCCCCATTCGATTCGGTGGAATTTGTATTTTTGGTGAATATTTTAGTGAAATGAAGCCATTTTTCATGAAAACCTTGGCCGATTTTTTCAATAGCTTCCAGGTCTTTGGACCGATTGACTCGAAATTTCTCCCAAACGTGGTACTATACTGGCTGAACGAGACACAGCAGTCCGCATTGGATTCGGGTGGAATTTGTATTTTTGGTGAATATTTTAGTGAAAGGGGGCCATTTTTCATGAAAACCTCTGGCGATTTTTTCAATAGCTTCCAGGTCTTTGGACCGATTGACTCGAAATTTCTCCCAAACGTGGTCCTATACTGGCTGAACGAGACACAGCAGTCCCCATTGGATTCGGGTGGAATTTGTATTTTTGGTGAATATTTTAGTGAAATGAAGCCATCTTTCATGAAAGCCTTGGCCGATATTTTCAATAGCTTCCAGGTCTTTGGACCGATTGACTCGAAATTTCTCCCAAACGTGGTCCTATACTGGCTGAACGAGACACAGCAGTCCCCATTGGATTCGGGTGGAATTTGTATTTTTGGTGAATATTTTAGTGAAAGGGGGCCATTTTTCATGAAAACCTCTGGCGATTTTTTCAATAGCTTCCAGGTCTTTGGACCGATTGACTCGAAATTTCTCCCAAACGTGGTCCTATACTGGCTGAACGAGACACAGCAGTCCGCATTGGATTCGGGTAGAATTTGTATTTTTGGTGAATATTTTAGCTAAAGGGGGCCATTTTTCATGAAAACCTCTGGCGATTTTTTCAATGGCTTCCAGGTCTTTGGACCGATTGACTCGAAATTTCTCCCAAACCTGGTCCTAGACTGGCTGAACGAGACACAGCAGTCCCCATTGGATTCGGGTGGAATTTGTATTTTTGGTGAATATTTTAGTGAAATGCAGCCATTTTTCATGAAACCCTCGCCCGATATTTTCAATAGCTTCCAGGTCTTTAGACCAATTGACTTGAAATTTCTCCCAAACGTGGTCCTATACTGGCTGAACGAGACACAGCAGTCCCCATTGGATTCGGGTGGAATTTGTATTTTTGGTGAATATTTTAGTGAAATGCGGCCATTTTTCATGAAACCCTCAGCAGATTTTTTCAATAGCTTCCAGGTCTTTGGACCGATTGACTCGAAATTTCTCCCAAACGTGGTCCTATACTGGCTGAACGAGACACAGCAGTCCCCATTGGATTCGGGTTGAATTTGTATTTTTGGTGAATATTTTAGTGAAATGAAGCCATTTTTCATGAAAACCTTGGCCGATTTTTTCAATAGCTTCCAGGTCTTTGGACCGATTGACTCGAAATTTCTCCCAAACGTGGTCCTATACTGGCTGAACGAGACACAGCAGTCCGCATTGGATTCGGGTAGAATTTGTATTTTTGGTGAATATTTTAGTGAAAGGGGGCCATTTTTCATGAAAACCTCTGGCGATTTTTTCAATAGCTTCCAGGTCTTTGGACCGATTGACTCGAAATTTCTCCCAAACCTGGTCCTAGACTGGCTGAACGAGACACAGCAGTCCCCATTGGATTCGGGTGGAATTTGTATTTTTGGTGAATATTTTAGTGAAATGCAGCCATTTTTCATGAAACCCTCGCCCGATATTTTCAATAGCTTCCAGGTCTTTAGACCAATTGACTTGAAATTTCTCCCAAACGTGGTCCTATACTGGCTGAACGAGACACAGCAGTCCCCATTGGATTCGGGTGGAATTTGTATTTTTGGTGAATATTTTAGTGAAATGCGACCATTTTTCATGAAACCCTCGGCAGATTTTTTCAATAGCTTCCAGGTCTTTGGACCGATTGACTCGAAGTTTCTCCCAAACGTGGTCCTATACTGGCTGAACGAGACACAGCAGTCCCCATTGGATTCGGGTGGAATTTGTATTTTTGGTGAATATTTTAGTGAAATGCGGGCATTTTTCATGAAAACCTTGGCCGATATTTTCAATAGCTTCCAGGTCTTTGGACCGATTGACTCGAAATTTCTCCCAAACGTGGTCCTATACTGGCTGAACGAGACACAGCAGTCCCCATTGGATTCGGGTGGAATTTGTATTTTTGGTGAATATTTTAGTGAAATGACGCCATTTTTCATGAAAACCTTGGCCGATATTTTCAATAGCTTCCAGGTCTTTGGACCGATTGACTCGAAATTTCTCCCAAACGTGGTCCTATACTGGCTGAACGAGACACAGCAGTCCCCATTGGATTTGGGTGGAATTTGTATTTTTGGTGAATATTTTAGTGAAATGCGACCATTTTTCATGAAACCCTCGGCAGATTTTTTCAATAGCTTCCAGGTCTTTGGACCGATTGACTCGAAATTTCTCCCAAACGTGGTCCTATACTGGCTGAACGAGACACAGCAGTCCCCATTGGATTCGGGTGGAATTTGTATTTTTGGTGAATATTTTAGTGAAATGAAGCCATTTTTCATGAAAACCTTGGCCGATATTTTCAATAGCTTCCAGGTCTTTGGACCGATTGACTCGAAATTTCTCCCAAACGTGGTCCTATACTGGCTGAACGAGACACAGCAGTCCGCATTGGATTCGGGTGGAATTTGTATTTTTGGTGAATATTTTAGTGAAAGGGGGCCATTTTTCATGAAAACCTTGGCCGATTTTTTCAATAGCTTCCGGGTCTTTGGACCGATTGACTCGAAATTTCTCCCAAACGTGGTCCTATACTGGCTGAACGAGACACAGCAGTCCGCATTGGATTCGGGTGGAATTTGTATTTTTGGTGAATATTTTAGTGAAAGGGGGCCATTTTTCATGAAAACCTCTGGCGATTTTTTCAATAGCTTCCAGGTCTTTGGACCGATTGACTCGAAATTTCTCCCAAACGTGGTCCTATACTGGCTGAACGAGACACAGCAGTCCCCATTGGATTCGGGTGGAATTTGTATTTTTGGTGAATATTTTAGTGAAATGAAGCCATTTTTCATGAAAACCTTGGCCGATTTTTTCAATGGCTTCCAGGTCTTTGGACCGATTGACTCGAAATTTCTCCCAAACGTGGTCCTATACTGGCTGAACGAGACACAGCAGTCCGCATTGGATTCGGGTGGAATTTGTATTTTTGGTGAATAGTTTAGTGAAAGGGGGCCATTTTTCATGAAAACCTCTGGCGATTTTTTCAATAGCTTCCAGGTCTTTGGACCGATTGACTCGAAATTTCTCCCAAACGTGGTCCTATACTGGCTGAACGAGACACAGCAGTCCGCATTGGATTCGGGTGGAATTTGTATTTTTGGTGAATATTTTAGTGAAAGGGGGCCATTTTTCATGAAAACCTCTGCCGATTTTTTCAATAGCTTCCAGGTCTTTGGACCGATTGACTCGAAATTTCTCCCAAACGTGGTCCTATACTGGCTGAACGAGACACAGCAGTCCCCATTGGATTCGGGTGGAATTTGTATTTTTGGTGAATATTTTAGTGAAATGCGGGCATTTTTCATGAAAACCTTGGCCGATATTTTCAATAGCTTCCAGGTCTTTGGACCGATTGACTCGAAATTTCTCCCAAACGTGGTCCTATACTGGCTGAACGAGACACAGCAGTCGGCAGTTGGAAAGGGGGCCATTTTTCATGAAAACCTTGGCCGATTTTTTCAATAACTTCCAGGTCTTTGGACCGATTGACTCGAAATTTCTCCCAAACGTGGTCCTATACTGGCTGAACGAGACACAGCAGTCCGCATTGGATTCGGGTGGAATTTGTATTTTTGGTGAATATTTTAGTGAAAGGGGGCCATTTTTCATGAAAACCTCTGGCGATTTTTTCAATAGCTTCCAGGTCTTTGGACCGATTGACTCGAAATTTCTCCCAAACGTGGTCCTATACTGGCTGAACGAGACACAGCAGTCCGCATTGGATTCGGGTGGAATTTGTATTTTTGGTGAATATTTTAGTGAAAGGGGGCCATTTTTCATGAAAACCTTGGCCGATTTTTTCAATAGCTTCCGGGTCTTTGGACCGATTGACTCGAAATTTCTCCCAAACGTGGTCCTATACTGGCTGAACGAGACACAGCAGTCCGCATTGGATTCGGGTGGAATTTGTATTTTTGGTGAATATTTTAGTGAAAGGGGGCCATTTTTCATGAAAACCTCTGGCGATTTTTTCAATAGCTTCCAGGTCTTTGGACCGATTGACTCGAAATTTCTCCCAAACGTGGTCCTATACTGGCTGAACGAGACACAGCAGTCCGCATTGGATTCGGGTGGAATTTGTATTTTTGGTGAATATTTTAGTGAAAGGGGGCCATTTTTCATGAAAACCTCTGGCGATTTTTTCAATAGCTTCCAGGTCTTTGGACCGATTGACTCGAAATTTCTCCCAAACGTGGTCCTATACTGGCTGAACGAGACACAGCAGTCCCCATTGGATTCGGGTGGAATTTGTATTTTTGGTGAATATTTTAGTGAAATGAAGCCATTTTTCATGAAAACCTTGGCCGATATTTTCAATAGCTTCCAGGTCTTTGTACCGATTGACTCGAAATTTCTCCCAAACGTGGTCCTATACTGGCTGAACGAGACACAGCAGTCCCCATTGGATTCGGGTGGAATTTGTATTTTTGGTGAATATTTTAGTGAAATGAAGCCATTTTTCATGAAAACCTTGGCCGATTTTTTCAATAGCTTCCAGGTCTTTGGACCGATTGACTCGAAATTTCTCCCAAACGTGGTCCTATACTGGCTGAACGAGACACAGCAGTCCGCATTGGATTCGGGTGGAATTTGTATTTTTGGTGAATAGTTTAGTGAAAGGGGGCCATTTTTCATGAAAACCTCTGGCGATTTTTTCAATAGCTTCCAGGTCTTTGGACCGATTGACTCGAAATTTCTCCCAAACGTGGTCCTATACTGGCTGAACGAGACACAGCAGTCCCCATTGGATTCGGGTGGAATTTGTATTTTTGGTGAATATTTTAGTGAAATGCGGCCATTTTTCATGAAACCCTCGGCAGATTTTTTCAATAGCTTCCAGGTCTTTGGACCGATTGACTCGAAATTTCTCCCAAACGTGGTCCTATACTGGCTGAACGAGACACAGCAGTCCCCATTGGATTCGGGTGGAATTTGTATTTTTGGTGAATATTTTAGTGAAATGCGACCATTTTTCATGAAACCCTCGGCAGATTTTTTCAATAGCTTCCAGGTCTTTGGACCGATTGACTCGAAGTTTCTCCCAAACGTGGTCCTATACTGGCTGAACGAGACACAGCAGTCCCCATTGGATTCGGGTGGAATTTGTATTTTTGGTGAATATTTTAGTGAAATGAAGCCATTTTTCATGAAAACCTTGGCCGATTTTTTCAATAGCTTCCAGGTCTTTGGACCGATTGACTCGAAATTTCTCCCAAACGTGGTCCTATACTGGCTGAACGAGACACAGCAGTCCGCATTGGATTCGGGTGGAATTTGTATTTTTGGTGAATATTTTAGTGAAAGGGGGCCATTTTTCATGAAAACCTTGGCCGATTTTTTCAATAGCTTCCGGGTCTTTGGACCGATTGACTCGAAATTTCTCCCAAACGTGGTCCTATACTGGCTGAACGAGACACAGCAGTCCGCATTGGATTCGGGTGGAATTTGTATTTTTGGTGAATATTTTAGTGAAAGGGGGCCATTTTTCATGAAAACCTCTGGCGATTTTTTCAATAGCTTCCAGGTCTTTGGACCGATTGACTCGAAATTTCTCCCAAACGTGGTCCTATACTGGCTGAACGAGACACAGCAGTCCGCATTGGATTCGGGTGGAATTTGTATTTTTGGTGAATATTTTAGTGAAAGGGGGCCATTTTTCATGAAAACCTCTGGCGATTTTTTCAATAGCTTCCAGGTCTTTGGACCGATTGACTCGAAATTTCTCCCAAACGTGGTCCTATACTGGCTGAACGAGACACAGCAGTCCCCATTGGATTCGGGTGGAATTTGTATTTTTGGTGAATATTTTAGTGAAATGAAGCCATTTTTCATGAAAACCTTGGCCGATTTTTTCAATAGCTTCCAGGTCTTTGGACCGATTGACTCGAAATTTCTCCCAAACGTGGTCCTATACTGGCTGAACGAGACACAGCAGTCCGCATTGGATTCGGGTGGAATTTGTATTTTTGGTGAATAGTTTAGTGAAAGGGGGCCATTTTTCATGAAAACCTCTGGCAATTTTTTCAATAGCTTCCAGGTCTTTGGACCGATTGACTCGAAATTTCTCCCAAACGTGGTCCTATACTGGCTGAACGAGACACAGCAGTCCCCATTGGATTCGGGTGGAATTTGTATTTTTGGTGAATATTTTAGTGAAATGCGGCCATTTTTCATGAAACCCTCGGCAGATTTTTTCAATAGCTTCCAGGTCTTTGGACCGATTGACTCGAAATTTCTCCCAAACGTGGTCCTATACTGGCTGAACGAGACACAGCAGTCCCCATTGGATTCGGGTGGAATTTGTATTTTTGGTGAATATTTTAGTGAAATGCAGGCATTTTTCATGAAAACCTTGGCCGATATTTTCAATAGCTTCCAGGTCTTTGGACCGATTGACTCGAAATTTCTCCCAAACGTGGTCCTATACTGGCTGAACGAGACACAGCAGTCCGCATTGGATTCGGGTGGAATTTGTATTTTTGGTGAATATTTTAGTGAAAGGGGGCCATTTTTCATGAAAACCTCTGGCGATTTTTTCAATAGCTTCCAGGTCTTTGGACCGATTGACTCGAAATTTCTCCCAAACGTGGTCCTATACTGGCTGAACGAGACACAGCAGTCCCCATTGGATTCGGGTGGAATTTGTATTTTTGGTGAATATTTTAGTGAAATGAAGCCATTTTTCATGAAAACCTTGGCCGATTTTTTCAATAGCTTCCAGGTCTTTGGACCGATTGACTCGAAATTTCTCCCAAACGTGGTCCTATACTGGCTGAACGAGACACAGCAGTCCCCATTGGATTCGGGTGGAATTTGTATTTTTGGTGAATATTTTAGTGAAATGAAGCCATTTTTCATGAAAACCTTGGCCGATTTTTTCAATAGCTTCCAGGTCTTTGGACCGATTGACTCGAAATTTCTCCCAAACGTGGTCCTATACTGGCTGAACGAGACACAGCAGTCCGCATTGGATTCGGGTAGAATTTGTATTTTTGGTGAATATTTTAGTGAAAGGGGGCCATTTTTCATGAAAACCTCTGGCGATTTTTTCAATAGCTTCCAGGTCTTTGGACCGATTGACTCGAAATTTCTCCCAAACCTGGTCCTAGACTGGCTGAACGAGACACAGCAGTCCCCATTGGATTCGGGTGGAATTTGTATTTTTGGTGAATATTTTAGTGAAATGCAGCCATTTTTCATGAAACCCTCGCCCGATATTTTCAATAGCTTCCAGGTCTTTAGACCAATTGACTTGAAATTTCTCCCAAACGTGGTCCTATACTGGCTGAACGAGACACAGCAGTCCCCATTGGATTCGGGTGGAATTTGTATTTTTGGTGAATATTTTAGTGAAATGAAGCCATTTTTCATGAAAACCTTGGCCGATTTTTTCAATAGCTTCCAGGTCTTTGGACCGATTGACTCGAAATTTCTCCCAAACGTGGTCCTATACTGGCTGAACGAGACACAGCAGTCCGCATTGGATTCGGGTGGAATTTGTATTTTTGGTGAATATTTTAGTGAAAGGGGGCCATTTTTCATGAAAACCTTGGCCGATTTTTTCAGTAGCTTCCAGGTCTTTGGACCGATTGACTCGAAATTTCTCCCAAACGTGGTCCTATACTGGCTGAACGAGACACAGCAGTCCGCATTGGATTCGGGTGGAATTTGTATTTTTGGTGAATATTTTAGTGAAATGAAGCCATTTTTCATGAAAACCTCTGCCGATATTTTCAATAGCTTCCAGGTCTTTGGACCGATTGACTCGAAATTTCTCCCAAACGTGGTCCTATACTGGCTGAACGAGACACAGCAGTCCCCATTGGATTCGGGTGGAATTTGTATTTTTGGTGAATATTTTAGTCAAATGAAGCCATTTTTCATGAAAACCTTGGCCGATTTTTTCAATAGCTTCCAGGTCTTTGGACCGATTGACTCGAAATTTCTCCCAAACGTGGTCCTATACTGGCTGAACGAGACACAGCAGTCCGCATTGGATTCGGGTGGAATTTGTATTTTTGGTGAATAGTTTAGTGAAAGGGGGCCATTTTTCATGAAAACCTCTGGCGATTTTTTCAATAGCTTCCAGGTCTTTGGACCGATTGACTCGAAATTTCTCCCAAACGTGGTCCTATACTGGCTGAACGAGACACAGCAGTCCCCATTGGATTCGGGTGGAATTTGTATTTTTGGTGAATATTTTAGTGAAATGCGGCCATTTTTCATGAAACCCTCGGCAGATTTTTTCAATAGCTTCCAGGTCTTTGGACCGATTGACTCGAAATTTCTCCCAAACGTGGTCCTATACTGGCTGAACGAGACACAGCAGTCCCCATTGGATTCGGGTGGAATTTGTATTTTTGGTGAATATTTTAGTGAAATGCGGGCATTTTTCATGAAAACCTTGGCCGATATTTTCAATAGCTTCCAGGTCTTTGGACCGATTGACTCGAAATTTCTCCCAAACGTGGTCCTATACTGGCTGAACGAGACACAGCAGTCCCCATTGGATTCGGGTGGAATTTGTATTTTTGGTGAATATTTTAGTGAAATGAAGCCATTTTTCATGAAAACCTTGGCCGATATTTTCAATAGCTTCCAGGTCTTTGGACCGATTGACTCGAAATTTCTCCCAAACGTGGTCCTATACTGGCTGAACGAGACACAGCAGTCCCCATTGGATTCGGGTGGAATTTGTATTTTTGGTGAATATTTTAGTGAAATGAAGCCATTTTTCATGAAAACCTTGGCCGATTTTTTCAATAGCTTCCAGGTCTTTGGACCGATTGACTCGAAATTTCTCCCAAACGTGGTCCTATACTGGCTGAACGAGACACAGCAGTCCGCATTGGATTCGGGTGGAATTTGTATTTTTGGTGAATATTTTAGTGAAAGGGGGCCATTTTTCATGAAAACCTCTGGCGATTTTTTCAATAGCTTCCAGGTCTTTGGACCGATTGACTCGAAATTTCTCCCAAACGTGGTCCTATACTGGCTGAACGAGACACAGCAGTCCCCATTGGATTCGGGTGGAATTTGTATTTTTGGTGAATATTTTAGTGAAATGAAGCCATTTTTCATGAAAACCTTGGCCGATTTTTTCAATAGCTTCCAGGTCTTTGGACCGATTGACTCGAAATTTCTCCCAAACGTGGTCCTATACTGGCTGAACGAGACACAGCAGTCCGCATTGGATTCGGGTGGAATTTGTATTTTTGGTGAATAGTTTAGTGAAAGGGGGCCATTTTTCATGAAAACCTCTGGCAATTTTTTCAATAGCTTCCAGGTCTTTGGACCGATTGACTCGAAATTTCTCCCAAACGTGGTCCTATACTGGCTGAACGAGACACAGCAGTCCCCATTGGATTCGGGTGGAATTTGTATTTTTGGTGAATATTTTAGTGAAATGCGGCCATTTTTCATGAAACCCTCGGCAGATTTTTTCAATAGCTTCCAGGTCTTTGGACCGATTGACTCGAAATTTCTCCCAAACGTGGTCCTATACTGGCTGAACGAGACACAGCAGTCCCCATTGGATTCGGGTGGAATTTGTATTTTTGGTGAATATTTTAGTGAAATGCAGGCATTTTTCATGAAAACCTTGGCCGATATTTTCAATAGCTTCCAGGTCTTTGGACCGATTGACTCGAAATTTCTCCCAAACGTGGTCCTATACTGGCTGAACGAGACACAGCAGTCCCCATTGGATTCGGGTGGAATTTGTATTTTTGGTGAATATTTTAGTGAAATGAAGCCATTTTTCATGAAAACCTTGGCCGATATTTTCAATAGCTTCCAGGTCTTTGGACCGATTGACTCAAAATTTCTCCCAAACGTGGTCCTATACTGGCTGAACGAGACACAGCAGTCCCCATTGGATTCGGGTGGAATTTGTATTTTTGGTGAATATTTTAGTGAAATGAAGCCATTTTTCATGAAAACCTTGGCCGATATTTTCAATAGCTTCCAGGTCT
The DNA here is from genome assembly GCF_965226575.1 of Pagrus pagrus. Classification (NCBI taxonomy): domain Eukaryota; kingdom Metazoa; phylum Chordata; class Actinopteri; order Spariformes; family Sparidae; genus Pagrus; species Pagrus pagrus. Next base: position 53,027 of record NW_028175211.1, on the reverse strand, counting down.
TTGGACCGATTGACTCGAAATTTCTCCCAAACGTGGTCCTATACTGGCTGAACGAGACACAGCAGTCCCCATTGGATTCGGGTGGAATTTGTATTTTTGGTGAATATTTTAGTGAAAGGGGGCCATTTTTCATGAAACCCTCGGCAGATTTTTTCAATAGCTTCCAGGTCTTTGGACCGATTGACTCGAAATTTCTCCCAAACGTGGTCCTATACTGGCTGAACGAGACACAGCAGTCCCCATTGGATTCGGGTGGAATTTGTATTTTTGGTGAATATTTTAGTGAAATGAAGCCATTTTTCATGAAAACCTTGGCCGATTTTTTCAATAGCTTCCAGGTCTTTGGACCGATTGACTCGAAATTTCTCCCAAACGTGGTCCTATACTGGCTGAACGAGACACAGCAGTCCCCATTGGATTCGGGTGGAATTTGTATTTTTGGTGAATATTTTAGTGAAATGAAGCCATTTTTCATGAAAACCTTGGCCGATTTTTTCAATAGCTTCCTGGTCTTTGGACCGATTGACTCGAAATTTCTCCCAAACGTGGTCCTATACTGGCTGAACGAGACACAGCAGTCCCCATTGGATTCGGGTGGAATTTGTATTTTTGGTGAATATTTTAGTGAAAGGGGGCCATTTTTCATGAAACCCTCGGCAGATTTTTTCAATAGCTTCCAGGTCTTTGGACCGATTGACTCGAAATTTCTCCCAAACGTGGTCCTATACTGGCTGAACGAGACACAGCAGTCCCCATTGGATTCGGGTGGAATTTGTATTTTTGGTGAATATTTTAGTGAAATGAAGCCATTTTTCATGAAAACCTTGGCCGATTTTTTCAATAGCTTCCAGGTCTTTGGACCGATTGACTCGAAATTTCTCCCAAACGTGGTCCTATACTGGCTGAACGAGACACAGCAGTCCCCATTGGATTCGGGTGGAATTTGTATTTTTGGTGAATATTTTAGTGAAATGAAGCCATTTTTCATGAAAACCTTGGCCGATATTTTCAATAGCTTCCAGGTCTTTGGACCGATTGACTCGAAATTTCTCCCAAACGTGGTCCTATACTGGCTGAACGAGACACAGCAGTCCGCATTGGATTCGGGTGGAATTTGTATTTTTGGTGAATATTTTAGTGAAAGGGGGCCATTTTTCATGAAAACCTCTGGCGATTTTTTCAATAGCTTCCAGGTCTTTGGACCGATTGACTCGAAATTTCTCCCAAACGTGGTCCTATACTGGCTGAACGAGACACAGCAGTCCCCATTGGATTCGGGTGGAATTTGTATTTTTGGTGAATATTTTAGTGAAATGAAGCCATTTTTCATGAAAACCTTGGCCGATTTTTTCAATAGCTTCCAGGTCTTTGGACCGATTGACTCGAAATTTCTCCCAAACGTGGTCCTATACTGGCTGAACGAGACACAGCAGTCCCCATTGGATTCGGGTGGAATTTGTATTTTTGGTGAATATTTTAGTGAAATGAAGCCATTTTTCATGAAAACCTTGGCCGATTTTTTCAATAGCTTCCAGGTCTTTGGACCGATTGACTCGAAATTTCTCCCAAACGTGGTCCTATACTGGCTGAACGAGACACAGCAGTCCGCATTGGATTCGGGTAGAATTTGTATTTTTGGTGAATATTTTAGTGAAAGGGGGCCATTTTTCATGAAAACCTCTGGCGATTTTTTCAATAGCTTCCAGGTCTTTGGACCGATTGACTCGAAATTTCTCCCAAACCTGGTCCTAGACTGGCTGAACGAGACACAGCAGTCCCCATTGGATTCGGGTGGAATTTGTATTTTTGGTGAATATTTTAGTGAAATGCAGCCATTTTTCATGAAACCCTCGCCCGATATTTTCAATAGCTTCCAGGTCTTTAGACCAATTGACTTGAAATTTCTCCCAAACGTGGTCCTATACTGGCTGAACGAGACACAGCAGTCCCCATTGGATTCGGGTGGAATTTGTATTTTTGGTGAATATTTTAGTGAAATGAAGCCATTTTTCATGAAAACCTTGGCCGATTTTTTCAATAGCTTCCAGGTCTTTGGACCGATTGACTCGAAATTTCTCCCAAACGTGGTCCTATACTGGCTGAACGAGACACAGCAGTCCGCATTGGATTCGGGTGGAATTTGTATTTTTGGTGAATATTTTAGTGAAAGGGGGCCATTTTTCATGAAAACCTTGGCCGATTTTTTCAGTAGCTTCCAGGTCTTTGGACCGATTGACTCGAAATTTCTCCCAAACGTGGTCCTATACTGGCTGAACGAGACACAGCAGTCCGCATTGGATTCGGGTGGAATTTGTATTTTTGGTGAATATTTTAGTGAAATGAAGCCATTTTTCATGAAAACCTCTGCCGATATTTTCAATAGCTTCCAGGTCTTTGGACCGATTGACTCGAAATTTCTCCCAAACGTGGTCCTATACTGGCTGAACGAGACACAGCAGTCCCCATTGGATTCGGGTGGAATTTGTATTTTTGGTGAATATTTTAGTCAAATGAAGCCATTTTTCATGAAAACCTTGGCCGATTTTTTCAATAGCTTCCAGGTCTTTGGACCGATTGACTCGAAATTTCTCCCAAACGTGGTCCTATACTGGCTGAACGAGACACAGCAGTCCGCATTGGATTCGGGTGGAATTTGTATTTTTGGTGAATAGTTTAGTGAAAGGGGGCCATTTTTCATGAAAACCTCTGGCGATTTTTTCAATAGCTTCCAGGTCTTTGGACCGATTGACTCGAAATTTCTCCCAAACGTGGTCCTATACTGGCTGAACGAGACACAGCAGTCCCCATTGGATTCGGGTGGAATTTGTATTTTTGGTGAATATTTTAGTGAAATGCGGCCATTTTTCATGAAACCCTCGGCAGATTTTTTCAATAGCTTCCAGGTCTTTGGACCGATTGACTCGAAATTTCTCCCAAACGTGGTCCTATACTGGCTGAACGAGACACAGCAGTCCCCATTGGATTCGGGTGGAATTTGTATTTTTGGTGAATATTTTAGTGAAATGCGGGCATTTTTCATGAAAACCTTGGCCGATATTTTCAATAGCTTCCAGGTCTTTGGACCGATTGACTCGAAATTTCTCCCAAACGTGGTCCTATACTGGCTGAACGAGACACAGCAGTCCCCATTGGATTCGGGTGGAATTTGTATTTTTGGTGAATATTTTAGTGAAATGAAGCCATTTTTCATGAAAACCTTGGCCGATATTTTCAATAGCTTCCAGGTCTTTGGACCGATTGACTCGAAATTTCTCCCAAACGTGGTCCTATACTGGCTGAACGAGACACAGCAGTCCCCATTGGATTCGGGTGGAATTTGTATTTTTGGTGAATATTTTAGTGAAATGAAGCCATTTTTCATGAAAACCTTGGCCGATTTTTTCAATAGCTTCCAGGTCTTTGGACCGATTGACTCGAAATTTCTCCCAAACGTGGTCCTATACTGGCTGAACGAGACACAGCAGTCCGCATTGGATTCGGGTGGAATTTGTATTTTTGGTGAATATTTTAGTGAAAGGGGGCCATTTTTCATGAAAACCTCTGGCGATTTTTTCAATAGCTTCCAGGTCTTTGGACCGATTGACTCGAAATTTCTCCCAAACGTGGTCCTATACTGGCTGAACGAGACACAGCAGTCCCCATTGGATTCGGGTGGAATTTGTATTTTTGGTGAATATTTTAGTGAAATGAAGCCATTTTTCATGAAAACCTTGGCCGATTTTTTCAATAGCTTCCAGGTCTTTGGACCGATTGACTCGAAATTTCTCCCAAACGTGGTCCTATACTGGCTGAACGAGACACAGCAGTCCGCATTGGATTCGGGTGGAATTTGTATTTTTGGTGAATAGTTTAGTGAAAGGGGGCGATTTTTCATGAAAACCTCTGGCGATTTTTTCAATAGCTTCCAGGTCTTTGGACCGATTGACTCGAAATTTCTCCCAAACGTGGTCCTATACTGGCTGAACGAGACACAGCAGTCCCCATTGGATTCGGGTGGAATTTGTATTTTTGGTGAATATTTTAGTGAAATGAAGCCATTTTTCATGAAAACCTTGGCCGATTTTTTCAATAGCTTCCAGGTCTTTGGACCGATTGACTCGAAATTTCTCCCAAACGTGGTCCTATACTGGCTGAACGAGACACAGCAGTCCGCATTGGATTCGGGTGGAATTTGTATTTTTGGTGAATAGTTTAGTGAAAGGGGGCCATTTTTCATGAAAACCTCTGGCGATTTTTTCAATAGCTTCCAGGTCTTTGGACCGATTGACTCGAAATTTCTCCCAAACGTGGTCCTATACTGGCTGAACGAGACACAGCAGTCCCCATTGGATTCGGGTGGAATTTGTATTTTTGGTGAATATTTTAGTGAAATGCGGCCATTTTTCATGAAACCCTCGGCAGATTTTTTCAATAGCTTCCAGGTCTTTGGACCGATTGACTCGAAATTTCTCCCAAACGTGGTCCTATACTGGCTGAACGAGACACAGCAGTCCCCATTGGATTCGGGTGGAATTTGTATTTTTGGTGAATATTTTAGTGAAATGAAGCCATTTTTCATGAAAACCTTGGCCGATTTTTTCAATAGCTTCCAGGTCTTTGGACCGATTGACTCGAAATTTCTCCCAAACGTGGTCCTATACTGGCTGAACGAGACACAGCAGTCCGCATTGGATTCGGGTGGAATTTGTATTTTTGGTGAATATTTTAGTGAATGGGGGCCATTTTTCATGAAAACCTCTGCCGATATTTTCAATAGCTTCCAGGTCTTTGGACCGATTGACTCGAAATTTCTCCCAAACGTGGTCCTATGCTGGCTGAACGAGACAAAGCAGTCCCCATTGGATTCGGGTGGAATTTGTATTTTTGGTGAATATTTTAGTCAAATGAAGCCATTTTTCATGAAAACCTTGGCCGATATTTTCAATAGCTTCCAGGTCTTTGGACCGATTGACTCGAAATTTCTCCCAAACGTGGTCCTATACTGGCTGAACGAGACACAGCAGTCCCCATTGGATTCGGGTGGAATTTGTATTTTTGGTGAATATTTTAGTGAAATGAAGCCATTTTTCATGAAAACCTTGGCAGATTTTTTCAATAGCTTCCAGGTCTTTGGACCGATTGACTCGAAATTTCTCCCAAACGTGGTCCTATACTGGCTGAACGAGACACAGCAGTCCGCATTGGATTCGGGTAGAATTTGTATTTTTGGTGAATATTTTAGTGAAAGGGGGCCATTTTTCATGAAAACCTCTGGCGATTTTTTCAATAGCTTCCAGGTCTTTGGACCGATTGACTCGAAATTTCTCCCAAACCTGGTCCTAGACTGGCTGAACGAGACACAGCAGTCCCCATTGGATTCGGGTGGAATTTGTATTTTTGGTGAATATTTTAGTGAAATGCAGCCATTTTTCATGAAACCCTCGCCCGATATTTTCAATAGCTTCCAGGTCTTTAGACCAATTGACTTGAAATTTCTCCCAAACGTGGTCCTATACTGGCTGAACGAGACACAGCAGTCCCCATTGGATTCGGGTGGAATTTGTATTTTTGGTGAATATTTTAGTGAAATGCGACCATTTTTCATGAAACCCTCGGCAGATTTTTTCAATAGCTTCCAGGTCTTTGGACCGATTGACTCGAAATTTCTCCCAAACGTGGTCCTATACTGGCTGAACGAGACACAGCAGTCCGCATTGGATTCGGGTAGAATTTGTATTTTTGGTGAATATTTTAGTGAAAGGGGGCCATTTTTCATGAAAACCTCTGGCGATTTTTTCAATAGCTTCCAGGTCTTTGGACCGATTGACTCGAAATTTCTCCCAAACGTGGTCCTATACTGGCTGAACGAGACACAGCAGTCCCCATTGGATTCGGGTGGAATTTGTATTTTTGGTGAATATTTTAGTGAAATGAAGCCATTTTTCATGAAAACCTTGGCCGATTTTTTCAATAGCTTCCAGGTCTTTGGACCGATTGACTCGAAATTTCTCCCAAACGTGGTCCTATACTGGCTGAACGAGACACAGCAGTCCGCATTGGATTCGGGTGGAATTTGTATTTTTGGTGAATATTTTAGTGAAAGGGGGCCATTTTTCATGAAAACCTTGGCCGATTTTTTCAATAGCTTCCGGGTCTTTGGACCGATTGACTCGAAATTTCTCCCAAACGTGGTCCTATACTGGCTGAACGAGACACAGCAGTCCGCATTGGATTCGGGTGGAATTTGTATTTTTGGTGAATATTTTAGTGAAAGGGGGCCATTTTTCATGAAAACCTCTGGCGATTTTTTCAATAGCTTCCAGGTCTTTGGACCGATTGACTCGAAATTTCTCCCAAACGTGGTCCTATACTGGCTGAACGAGACACAGCAGTCCCCATTGGATTCGGGTGGAATTTGTATTTTTGGTGAATATTTTAGTGAAATGAAGCCATTTTTCATGAAAACCTTGGCCGATATTTTCAATAGCTTCCAGGTCTTTGGACCGATTGACTCGAAATTTCTCCCAAACGTGGTCCTATACTGGCTGAACGAGACACAGCAGTCCCCATTGGATTCGGGTGGAATTTGTATTTTTGGTGAATATTTTAGTGAAATGAAGCCATTTTTCATGAAAACCTTGGCCGATTTTTTCAATAGCTTCCAGGTCTTTGGACCGATTGACTCGAAATTTCTCCCAAACGTGGTCCTATACTGGCTGAACGAGACACAGCAGTCCGCATTGGATTCGGGTGGAATTTGTATTTTTGGTGAATAGTTTAGTGAAAGGGGGCCATTTTTCATGAAAACCTCTGGCGATTTTTTCAATAGCTTCCAGGTCTTTGGACCGATTGACTCGAAATTTCTCCCAAACGTGGTCCTATACTGGCTGAACGAGACACAGCAGTCCGCATTGGATTCGGGTGGAATTTGTATTTTTGGTGAATAGTTTAGTGAAAGGGGGCCATTTTTCATGAAAACCTCTGGCGATTTTTTCAATAGCTTCCAGGTCTTTGGACCGATTGACTCGAAATTTCTCCCAAACGTGGTCCTATACTGGCTGAACGAGACACAGCAGTCCCCATTGGATTCGGGTGGAATTTGTATTTTTGGTGAATATTTTAGTGAAATGAAGCCATTTTTCATGAAAACCTTGGCCGATTTTTTCAATAGCTTCCTGGTCTTTGGACCGATTGACTCGAAATTTCTCCCAAACGTGGTCCTATACTGGCTGAACGAGACACAGCAGTCCCCATTGGATTCGGGTGGAATTTGTATTTTTGGTGAATATTTTAGTGAAATGAAGCCATTTTTCATGAAAACCTTGGCCGATATTTTCAATAGCTTCCAGGTCTTTGGACCGATTGACTCGAAATTTCTCCCAAACGTGGTCCTATACTGGCTGAACGAGACACAGCAGTCCCCATTGGATTCGGGTGGAATTTGTATTTTTGGTGAATATTTTAGTGAAATGAAGCCATTTTTCATGAAAACCTTGGCCGATTTTTTCAATAGCTTCCAGGTCTTTGGACCGATTGACTCGAAATTTCTCCCAAACGTGGTCCTATACTGGCTGAACGAGACACAGCAGTCCGCATTGGATTCGGGTGGAATTTGTATTTTTGGTGAATATTTTAGTGAAAGGGGGCCATTTTTCATGAAAACCTTGGCCGATTTTTTCAATAGCTTCCGGGTCTTTGGACCGATTGACTCGAAATTTCTCCCAAACGTGGTCCTATACTGGCTGAACGAGACACAGCAGTCCGCATTGGATTCGGGTGGAATTTGTATTTTTGGTGAATATTTTAGTGAAAGGGGGCCATTTTTCATGAAAACCTCTGGCGATTTTTTCAATAGCTTCCAGGTCTTTGGACCGATTGACTCGAAATTTCTCCCAAACGTGGTCCTATACTGGCTGAACGAGACACAGCAGTCCGCATTGGATTCGGGTGGAATTTGTATTTTTGGTGAATATTTTAGTGAAAGGGGGCCATTTTTCATGAAAACCTCTGGCGATTTTTTCAATAGCTTCCAGGTCTTTGGACCGATTGACTCGAAATTTCTCCCAAACGTGGTCCTATACTGGCTGAACGAGACACAGCAGTCCCCATTGGATTCGGGTGGAATTTGTATTTTTGGTGAATATTTTAGTGAAATGAAGCCATTTTTCATGAAAACCTTGGCCGATATTTTCAATAGCTTCCAGGTCTTTGTACCGATTGACTCGAAATTTCTCCCAAACGTGGTCCTATACTGGCTGAACGAGACACAGCAGTCCCCATTGGATTCGGGTGGAATTTGTATTTTTGGTGAATATTTTAGTGAAATGAAGCCATTTTTCATGAAAACCTTGGCCGATTTTTTCAATAGCTTCCAGGTCTTTGGACCGATTGACTCGAAATTTCTCCCAAACGTGGTCCTATACTGGCTGAACGAGACACAGCAGTCCGCATTGGATTCGGGTGGAATTTGTATTTTTGGTGAATAGTTTAGTGAAAGGGGGCCATTTTTCATGAAAACCTCTGGCGATTTTTTCAATAGCTTCCAGGTCTTTGGACCGATTGACTCGAAATTTCTCCCAAACGTGGTCCTATACTGGCTGAACGAGACACAGCAGTCCCCATTGGATTCGGGTGGAATTTGTATTTTTGGTGAATATTTTAGTGAAATGCGGCCATTTTTCATGAAACCCTCGGCAGATTTTTTCAATAGCTTCCAGGTCTTTGGACCGATTGACTCGAAATTTCTCCCAAACGTGGTCCTATACTGGCTGAACGAGACACAGCAGTCCCCATTGGATTCGGGTGGAATTTGTATTTTTGGTGAATATTTTAGTGAAATGCGACCATTTTTCATGAAACCCTCGGCAGATTTTTTCAATAGCTTCCAGGTCTTTGGACCGATTGACTCGAAGTTTCTCCCAAACGTGGTCCTATACTGGCTGAACGAGACACAGCAGTCCCCATTGGATTCGGGTGGAATTTGTATTTTTGGTGAATATTTTAGTGAAATGAAGCCATTTTTCATGAAAACCTTGGCAGATTTTTTCAATAGCTTCCAGGTCTTTGGACCGATTGACTCGAAATTTCTCCCAAACGTGGTCCTATACTGGCTGAACGAGACACAGCAGTCCGCATTGGATTCGGGTAGAATTTGTATTTTTGGTGAATATTTTAGTGAAAGGGGGCCATTTTTCATGAAAACCTCTGGCGATTTTTTCAATAGCTTCCAGGTCTTTGGACCGATTGACTCGAAATTTCTCCCAAACGTGGTCCTATACTGGCTGAACGAGACACAGCAGTCCCCATTGGATTCGGGTGGAATTTGTATTTTTGGTGAATATTTTAGTGAAATGAAGCCATTTTTCATGAAAACCTTGGCCGATTTTTTCAATAGCTTCCAGGTCTTTGGACCGATTGACTCGAAATTTCTCCCAAACGTGGTCCTATACTGGCTGAACGAGACACAGCAGTCCGCATTGGATTCGGGTGGAATTTGTATTTTTGGTGAATATTTTAGTGAAAGGGGGCCATTTTTCATGAAAACCTTGGCCGATTTTTTCAATAGCTTCCGGGTCTTTGGACCGATTGACTCGAAATTTCTCCCAAACGTGGTCCTATACTGGCTGAACGAGACACAGCAGTCCGCATTGGATTCGGGTGGAATTTGTATTTTTGGTGAATATTTTAGTGAAAGGGGGCCATTTTTCATGAAAACCTCTGGCGATTTTTTCAATAGCTTCCAGGTCTTTGGACCGATTGACTCGAAATTTCTCCCAAACGTGGTCCTATACTGGCTGAACGAGACACAGCAGTCCCCATTGGATTCGGGTGGAATTTGTATTTTTGGTGAATATTTTAGTGAAATGCGGCCATTTTTCATGAAAACCTTGGCCGATATTTTCAATAGCTTCCAGGTCTTTGGACCGATTGACTCGAAATTTCTCCCAAACGTGGTCCTATACTGGCTGAACGAGACACAGCAGTCCCCATTGGATTCGGGTGGAATTTGTATTTTTGGTGAATATTTTAGTGAAATGAAGCCATTTTTCATGAAAACCTTGGCCGATTTTTTCAATAGCTTCCAGGTCTTTGGACCGATTGACTCGAAATTTCTCCCAAACGTGGTCCTATACTGGCTGAACGAGACACAGCAGTCCGCATTGGATTCGGGTGGAATTTGTATTTTTGGTGAATATTTTAGTGAAAGGGGGCCATTTTTCATGAAAACCTCTGGCGATTTTTTCAATAGCTTCCAGGTCTTTGGACCGATTGACTCGAAATTTCTCCCAAACGTGGTCCTATACTGGCTGAACGAGACACAGCAGTCCCCATTGGATTCGGGTGGAATTTGTATTTTTGGTGAATATTTTAGTGAAATGCGGCCATTTTTCATGAAAACCTTGGCCGATATTTTCAATAGCTTCCAGGTCTTTGGACCGATTGACTCGAAATTTCTCCCAAACGTGGTCCTATACTGGCTGAACGAGACACAGCAGTCCCCATTGGATTCGGGTGGAATTTGTATTTTTGGTGAATATTTTAGTGAAATGAAGCCATTTTTCATGAAAACCTTGGCCGATTTTTTCAATAGCTTCCAGGTCTTTGGACCGATTGACTCGAAATTTCTCCCAAACGTGGTCCTATACTGGCTGAACGAGACACAGCAGTCCGCATTGGATTCGGGTGGAATTTGTATTTTTGGTGAATATTTTAGTGAAAGGGGGCCATTTTTCATGAAAACCTCTGGCGATTTTTTCAATAGCTTCCAGGTCTTTGGACCGATTGACTCGAAATTTCTCCCAAACGTGGTCCTATACTGGCTGAACGAGACACAGCAGTCCGCATTGGATTCGGGTGGAATTTGTATTTTTGGTGAATAGTTTAGTGAAAGGGGGCCATTTTTCATGAAAACCTCTGGCGATTTTTTCAATAGCTTCCAGGTCTTTGGACCGATTGACTCGAAATTTCTCCCAAACGTGGTCCTATACTGGCTGAACGAGACACAGCAGTCCCCATTGGATTCGGGTGGAATTTGTATTTTTGGTGAATATTTTAGTGAAATGAAGCCATTTTTCATGAAAACCTTGGCCGATATTTTCAATAGCTTCCAGGTCTTTGGACCGATTGACTCAAAATTTCTCCCAAACGTGGTCCTATACTGGCTGAACGAGACACAGCAGTCCCCATTGGATTCGGGTGGAATTTGTATTTTTGGTGAATATTTTAGTGAAATGAAGCCATTTTTCATGAAAACCTTGGCCGATATTTTCAATAGCTTCCAGGTCTTTGGACCGATTGACTCGAAATTTCTCCCAAACGTGGTCCTATACTGGCTGAACGAGACACAGCAGTCCCCATTGGATTCGGGTGGAATTTGTATTTTTGGTGAATATTTTAGTGAAATGAAGCCATTTTTCATGAAAACCTTGGCCGATTTTTTCAATAGCTTCCTGGTCTTTGGACCGATTGACTCGAAATTTCTCCCAAACGTGGTCCTATACTGGCTGAACGAGACACAGCAGTCCGCATTGGATTCGGGTGGAATTTGTATTTTTGGTGAATAGTTTAGTGAAAGGGGGCCATTTTTCATGAAAACCTCTGGCGATTTTTTCAATAGCTTCCAGGTCTTTGGACCGATTGACTCGAAATTTCTCCCAAACGTGGTCCTATACTGGCTGAACGAGACACAGCAGTCCGCATTGGATTCGGGTGGAATTTGTATTTTTGGTGAATAGTTTAGTGAAAGGGGGCCATTTTTCATGAAAACCTCTGGCGATTTTTTCAATAGCTTCCAGGTCTTTGGACCGATTGACTCGAAATTTCTCCCAAACGTGGTCCTATACTGGCTGAACGAGACACAGCAGTCCCCATTGGATTCGGGTGGAATTTGTATTTTTGGTGAATATTTTAGTGAAATGAAGCCATTTTTCATGAAAACCTTGGCCGATTTTTTCAATAGCTTCCTGGTCTTTGGACCGATTGACTCGAAATTTCTCCCAAACGTGGTCCTATACTGGCTGAACGAGACACAGCAGTCCCCATTGGATTCGGGTGGAATTTGTATTTTTGGTGAATATTTTAGTGAAATGAAGCCATTTTTCATGAAAACCTTGGCCGATATTTTCAATAGCTTCCAGGTCTTTGGACCGATTGACTCGAAATTTCTCCCAAACGTGGTCCTATACTGGCTGAACGAGACACAGCAGTCCGCATTGGATTCGGGTGGAATTTGTATTTTTGGTGAATATTTTAGTGAAAGGGGGCCATTTTTCATGAAAACCTTGGCCGATTTTTTCAATAGCTTCCAGGTCTTTGGACCGATTGACTCGAAATTTCTCCCAAACGTGGTCCTATACTGGCTGAACGAGACACAGCAGTCCGCATTGGATTCGGGTGGAATTTGTATTTTTGGTGAATATTTTAGTGAAAGGGGGCCATTTTTCATGAAAACCTCTGGCGATTTTTTCAATAGCTTCCAGGTCTTTGGACCGATTGACTCGAAATTTCTCCCAAACGTGGTCCTATACTGGCTGAACGAGACACAGCAGTCCCCATTGGATTCGGGTGGAATTTGTATTTTTGGTGAATATTTTAGTGAAATGAAGCCATTTTTCATGAAAACCTTGGCCGATTTTTTCAATAGCTTCCAGGTCTTTGGACCGATTGACTCGAAATTTCTCCCAAACGTGGTCCTATACTGGCTGAACGAGACACAGCAGTCCGCATTGGATTCGGGTGGAATTTGTATTTTTGGTGAATATTTTAGTGAAAGGGGGCCATTTTTCATGAAAACCTTGGCCGATTTTTTCAATAGCTTCCGGGTCTTTGGACCGATTGACTCGAAATTTCTCCCAAACGTGGTCCTATACTGGCTGAACGAGACACAGCAGTCCGCATTGGATTCGGGTGGAATTTGTATTTTTGGTGAATATTTTAGTGAAAGGGGGCCATTTTTCATGAAAACCTCTGGCGATTTTTTCAATAGCTTCCAGGTCTTTGGACCGATTGACTCGAAATTTCTCCCAAACGTGGTCCTATACTGGCTGAACGAGACACAGCAGTCCGCATTGGATTCGGGTGGAATTTGTATTTTTGGTGAATATTTTAGTGAAAGGGGGCCATTTTTCATGAAAACCTCTGGCGATTTTTTCAATAGCTTCCAGGTCTTTGGACCGATTGACTCGAAATTTCTCCCAAACGTGGTCCTATACTGGCTGAACGAGACACAGCAGTCCCCATTGGATTCGGGTGGAATTTGTATTTTTGGTGAATATTTTAGTGAAATGAAGCCATTTTTCATGAAAACCTTGGCCGATATTTTCAATAGCTTCCAGGTCTTTGTACCGATTGACTCGAAATTTCTCCCAAACGTGGTCCTATACTGGCTGAACGAGACACAGCAGTCCCCATTGGATTCGGGTGGAATTTGTATTTTTGGTGAATATTTTAGTGAAATGAAGCCATTTTTCATGAAAACCTTGGCCGATTTTTTCAATAGCTTCCAGGTCTTTGGACCGATTGACTCGAAATTTCTCCCAAACGTGGTCCTATACTGGCTGAACGAGACACAGCAGTCCGCATTGGATTCGGGTGGAATTTGTATTTTTGGTGAATAGTTTAGTGAAAGGGGGCCATTTTTCATGAAAACCTCTGGCGATTTTTTCAATAGCTTCCAGGTCTTTGGACCGATTGACTCGAAATTTCTCCCAAACGTGGTCCTATACTGGCTGAACGAGACACAGCAGTCCCCATTGGATTCGGGTGGAATTTGTATTTTTGGTGAATATTTTAGTGAAATGCGGCCATTTTTCATGAAACCCTCGGCAGATTTTTTCAATAGCTTCCAGGTCTTTGGACCGATTGACTCGAAATTTCTCCCAAACGTGGTCCTATACTGGCTGAACGAGACACAGCAGTCCCCATTGGATTCGGGTGGAATTTGTATTTTTGGTGAATATTTTAGTGAAATGCGACCATTTTTCATGAAACCCTCGGCAGATTTTTTCAATAGCTTCCAGGTCTTTGGACCGATTGACTCGAAGTTTCTCCCAAACGTGGTCCTATACTGGCTGAACGAGACACAGCAGTCCCCATTGGATTCGGGTGGAATTTGTATTTTTGGTGAATATTTTAGTGAAATGAAGCCATTTTTCATGAAAACCTTGGCAGATTTTTTCAATAGCTTCCAGGTCTTTGGACCGATTGACTCGAAATTTCTCCCAAACGTGGTCCTATACTGGCTGAACGAGACACAGCAGTCCGCATTGGATTCGGGTAGAATTTGTATTTTTGGTGAATATTTTAGTGAAAGGGGGCCATTTTTCATGAAAACCTCTGGCGATTTTTTCAATAGCTTCCAGGTCTTTGGACCGATTGACTCGAAATTTCTCCCAAACGTGGTCCTATACTGGCTGAACGAGACACAGCAGTCCCCATTGGATTCGGGTGGAATTTGTATTTTTGGTGAATATTTTAGTGAAATGAAGCCATTTTTCATGAAAACCTTGGCCGATTTTTTCAATAGCTTCCAGGTCTTTGGACCGATTGACTCGAAATTTCTCCCAAACGTGGTCCTATACTGGCTGAACGAGACACAGCAGTCCGCATTGGATTCGGGTGGAATTTGTATTTTTGGTGAATATTTTAGTGAAAGGGGGCCATTTTTCATGAAAACCTTGGCCGATTTTTTCAATAGCTTCCGGGTCTTTGGACCGATTGACTCGAAATTTCTCCCAAACGTGGTCCTATACTGGCTGAACGAGACACAGCAGTCCGCATTGGATTCGGGTGGAATTTGTATTTTTGGTGAATATTTTAGTGAAAGGGGGCCATTTTTCATGAAAACCTCTGGCGATTTTTTCAATAGCTTCCAGGTCTTTGGACCGATTGACTCGAAATTTCTCCCAAACGTGGTCCTATACTGGCTGAACGAGACACAGCAGTCCCCATTGGATTCGGGTGGAATTTGTATTTTTGGTGAATATTTTAGTGAAATGCGGCCATTTTTCATGAAAACCTTGGCCGATATTTTCAATAGCTTCCAGGTCTTTGGACCGATTGACTCGAAATTTCTCCCAAACGTGGTCCTATACTGGCTGAACGAGACACAGCAGTCCCCATTGGATTCGGGTGGAATTTGTATTTTTGGTGAATATTTTAGTGAAATGAAGCCATTTTTCATGAAAACCTTGGCCGATTTTTTCAATAGCTTCCAGGTCTTTGGACCGATTGACTCGAAATTTCTCCCAAACGTGGTCCTATACTGGCTGAACGAGACACAGCAGTCCGCATTGGATTCGGGTGGAATTTGTATTTTTGGTGAATATTTTAGTGAAAGGGGGCCATTTTTCATGAAAACCTCTGGCGATTTTTTCAATAGCTTCCAGGTCTTTGGACCGATTGACTCGAAATTTCTCCCAAACGTGGTCCTATACTGGCTGAACGAGACACAGCAGTCCGCATTGGATTCGGGTGGAATTTGTATTTTTGGTGAATAGTTTAGTGAAAGGGGGCCATTTTTCATGAAAACCTCTGGCGATTTTTTCAATAGCTTCCAGGTCTTTGGACCGATTGACTCGAAATTTCTCCCAAACGTGGTCCTATACTGGCTGAACGAGACACAGCAGTCCCCATTGGATTCGGGTGGAATTTGTATTTTTGGTGAATATTTTAGTGAAATGAAGCCATTTTTCATGAAAACCTTGGCCGATATTTTCAATAGCTTCCAGGTCTTTGGACCGATTGACTCAAAATTTCTCCCAAACGTGGTCCTATACTGGCTGAACGAGACACAGCAGTCCCCATTGGATTCGGGTGGAATTTGTATTTTTGGTGAATATTTTAGTGAAATGAAGCCATTTTTCATGAAAACCTTGGCCGATATTTTCAATAGCTTCCAGGTCTTTGGACCGATTGACTCGAAATTTCTCCCAAACGTGGTCCTATACTGGCTGAACGAGACACAGCAGTCCCCATTGGATTCGGGTGGAATTTGTATTTTTGGTGAATATTTTAGTGAAATGAAGCCATTTTTCATGAAAACCTTGGCCGATTTTTTCAATAGCTTCCTGGTCTTTGGACCGATTGACTCGAAATTTCTCCCAAACGTGGTCCTATACTGGCTGAACGAGACACAGCAGTCCCCATTGGATTCGGGTGGAATTTGTATTTTTGGTGAATATTTTAGTGAAAGGGGGCCATTTTTCATGAAACCCTCGGCAGATTTTTTCAATAGCTTCCAGGTCTTTGGACCGATTGACTCGAAATTTCTCCCAAACGTGGTCCTATACTGGCTGAACGAGACACAGTGGTCCCCATTGGATTCGGGTGGAATTTGTATTTTTGGTGAATATTTTAGTGAAATGAAGCCATTTTTCATGAAAACCTTGGCCGATTTTTTCAATAGCTTCCAGGTCTTTGGACCGATTGACTCGAAATTTCTCCCAAACGTGGTCCTATACTGGCTGAACGAGACACAGCAGTCCCCATTGGATTCGGGTGGAATTTGTATTTTTGGTGAATATTTTAGTGAAATGAAGCCATTTTTCATGAAAACCTTGGCCGATTTTTTCAATAGCTTCCTGGTCTTTGGACCGATTGACTCGAAATTTCTCCCAAACGTGGTCCTATACTGGCTGAACGAGACACAGCAGTCCGCATTGGATTCGGGTGGAATTTGTATTTTTGGTGAATATTTTAGTGAAAGGGGGCCATTTTTCATGAAAACCTCTGGCGATTTTTTCAATAGCTTCCAGGTCTTTGGACCGATTGACTCGAAATTTCTCCCAAACGTGGTCCTATACTGGCTGAACGAGACACAGCAGTCCCCATTGGATTCGGGTGGAATTTGTATTTTTGGTGAATATTTTAGTGAAATGAAGCCATTTTTCATGAAAACCTTGGCCGATTTTTTCAATAGCTTCCAGGTCTTTGGACCGATTGACTCGAAATTTCTCCCAAACGTGGTCCTATACTGGCTGAACGAGACACAGCAGTCCCCATTGGATTCGGGTGGAATTTGTATTTTTGGTGAATATTTTAGTGAAATGAAGCCATTTTTCATGAAAACCTTGGCCGATTTTTTCAATAGCTTCCTGGTCTTTGGACCGATTGACTCGAAATTTCTCCCAAACGTGGTCCTATACTGGCTGAACGAGACACAGCAGTCCGCATTGGATTCGGGTGGAATTTGTATTTTTGGTGAATATTTTAGTGAAAGGGGGCCATTTTTCATGAAAACCTCTGGCGATTTTTTCAATAGCTTCCAGGTCTTTGGACCGATTGACTCGAAATTTCTCCCAAACGTGGTCCTATACTGGCTGAACGAGACACAGCAGTCCCCATTGGATTCGGGTGGAATTTGTATTTTTGGTGAATATTTTAGTGAAATGAAGCCATTTTTCATGAAAACCTTGGCCGATTTTTTCAATAGCTTCCAGGTCTTTGGACCGATTGACTCGAAATTTCTCCCAAACGTGGTCCTATACTGGCTGAACGAGACACAGCAGTCCCCATTGGATTCGGGTGGAATTTGTATTTTTGGTGAATATTTTAGTGAAATGAAGCCATTTTTCATGAAAACCTTGGCCGATTTTTTCAATAGCTTCCTGGTCTTTGGACCGATTGACTCGAAATTTCTCCCAAACGTGGTCCTATACTGGCTGAACGAGACACAGCAGTCCCCATTGGATTCGGGTGGAATTTGTATTTTTGGTGAATATTTTAGTGAAAGGGGGCCATTTTTCATGAAACCCTCGGCAGATTTTTTCAATAGCTTCCAGGTCTTTGGACCGATTGACTCGAAATTTCTCCCAAACGTGGTCCTATACTGGCTGAACGAGACACAGCAGTCCCCATTGGATTCGGGTGGAATTTGTATTTTTGGTGAATATTTTAGTGAAATGAAGCCATTTTTCATGAAAACCTTGGCCGATTTTTTCAATAGCTTCCAGGTCTTTGGACCGATTGACTCGAAATTTCTCCCAAACGTGGTCCTATACTGGCTGAACGAGACACAGCAGTCCCCATTGGATTCGGGTGGAATTTGTATTTTTGGTGAATATTTTAGTGAAATGAAGCCATTTTTCATGAAAACCTTGGCCGATATTTTCAATAGCTTCCAGGTCTTTGGACCGATTGACTCGAAATTTCTCCCAAACGTGGTCCTATACTGGCTGAACGAGACACAGCAGTCCGCATTGGATTCGGGTGGAATTTGTATTTTTGGTGAATATTTTAGTGAAAGGGGGCCATTTTTCATGAAAACCTCTGGCGATTTTTTCAATAGCTTCCAGGTCTTTGGACCGATTGACTCGAAATTTCTCCCAAACGTGGTCCTATACTGGCTGAACGAGACACAGCAGTCCCCATTGGATTCGGGTGGAATTTGTATTTTTGGTGAATATTTTAGTGAAAGGGGGCCATTTTTCATGAAACCCTCGGCAGATTTTTTCAATAGCTTCCAGGTCTTTGGACCGATTGACTCGAAATTTCTCCCAAACGTGGTCCTGTACTGGCTGAACGAGACACAGCAGTCCGCATTGGATTCGGGTGGAATTTGTATTTTTGGTGAATATTTTAGTGTAAGGGGGCCATTTTTCATGAAAACCTTGGCCGATTTTTTCAATAGCTTCCGGGTCTTTGGACCGATTGACTCGAAATTTCTCCCAAACGTGGTCCTATACTGGCTGAACGAGACACAGCAGTCCGCATTGGATTCGGGTGGAATTTGTATTTTTGGTGAATATTTTAGTGAAAGGGGGCCATTTTTCATGAAAACCTCTGGCGATTTTTTCAATAGCTTCCAGGTCTTTGGACCGATTGACTCGAAATTTCTCCCAAACGTGGTCCTATACTGGCTGAACGAGACACAGCAGTCCGCATTGGATTCGGGTGGAATTTGTATTTTTGGTGAATAGTTTAGTGAAAGGGGGCCATTTTTCATGAAAACCTTGGCCGATTTTTTCAATAGCTTCCGGGTCTTTGGACCGATTGACTCGAAATTTCTCCCAAACGTGGTCCTATACTGGCTGAACGAGACACAGCAGTCCGCATTGGATTCGGGTGGAATTTGTATTTTTGGTGAATATTTTAGTGAAAGGGGGCCATTTTTCATGAAAACCTCTGGCGATTTTTTCAATAGCTTCCAGGTCTTTGGACCGATTGACTCGAAATTTCTCCCAAACGTGGTCCTATACTGGCTGAACGAGACACAGCAGTCCGCATTGGATTCGGGTGGAATTTGTATTTTTGGTGAATAGTTTAGTGAAAGGGGGCCATTTTTCATGAAAACCTCTGGCGATTTTTTCAATAGCTTCCAGGTCTTTGGACCGATTGACTCGAAATTTCTCCCAAACGTGGTCCTATACTGGCTGAACGAGACACAGCAGTCCCCATTGGATTCGGGTGGAATTTGTATTTTTGGTGAATATTTTACTGAAATGAAGCCATTTTTCATGAAAACCTTGGCCGATATTTTCAATAGCTTCCAGGTCTTTGGACCGATTGACTCAAAATTTCTCCCAAACGTGGTCCTATACTGGCTGAACGAGACACAGCAGTCCCCATTGGATTCGGGTGGAATTTGTATTTTTGGTGAATATTTTAGTGAAATGAAGCCATTTTTCATGAAAACCTTGGCCGATATTTTCAATAGCTTCCAGGTCTTTGGACCGATTGACTCGAAATTTCTCCCAAACGTGGTCCTATACTGGCTGAACGAGACACAGCAGTCCCCATTGGATTCGGGTGGAATTTGTATTTTTGGTGAATATTTTAGTGAAATGAAGCCATTTTTCATGAAAACCTTGGCCGATTTTTTCAATAGCTTCCTGGTCTTTGGACCGATTGACTCGAAATTTCTCCCAAACGTGGTCCTATACTGGCTGAACGAGACACAGCAGTCCCCATTGGATTCGGGTGGAATTTGTATTTTTGGTGAATATTTTAGTGAAAGGGGGCCATTTTTCATGAAACCCTCGGCAGATTTTTTCAATAGCTTCCAGGTCTTTGGACCGATTGACTCGAAATTTCTCCCAAACGTGGTCCTATACTGGCTGAACGAGACACAGTGGTCCCCATTGGATTCGGGTGGAATTTGTATTTTTGGTGAATATTTTAGTGAAATGAAGCCATTTTTCATGAAAACCTTGGCCGATTTTTTCAATAGCTTCCAGGTCTTTGGACCGATTGACTCGAAATTTCTCCCAAACGTGGTCCTATACTGGCTGAACGAGACACAGCAGTCCCCATTGGATTCGGGTGGAATTTGTATTTTTGGTGAATATTTTAGTGAAATGAAGCCATTTTTCATGAAAACCTTGGCCGATTTTTTCAATAGCTTCCTGGTCTTTGGACCGATTGACTCGAAATTTCTCCCAAACGTGGTCCTATACTGGCTGAACGAGACACAGCAGTCCGCATTGGATTCGGGTGGAATTTGTATTTTTGGTGAATATTTTAGTGAAAGGGGGCCATTTTTCATGAAAACCTCTGGCGATTTTTTCAATAGCTTCCAGGTCTTTGGACCGATTGACTCGAAATTTCTCCCAAACGTGGTCCTATACTGGCTGAACGAGACACAGCAGTCCCCATTGGATTCGGGTGGAATTTGTATTTTTGGTGAATATTTTAGTGAAATGAAGCCATTTTTCATGAAAACCTTGGCCGATTTTTTCAATAGCTTCCAGGTCTTTGGACCGATTGACTCGAAATTTCTCCCAAACGTGGTCCTATACTGGCTGAACGAGACACAGCAGTCCCCATTGGATTCGGGTGGAATTTTTATTTTGGTGAATATTTTAGTGAAATGAAGCCATTTTTCATGAAAACCTTGGCCGATTTTTTCAATAGCTTCCTGGTCTTTGGACCGATTGACTCGAAATTTCTCCCAAACGTGGTCCTATACTGGCTGAACGAGACACAGCAGTCCGCATTGGATTCGGGTGGAATTTGTATTTTTGGTGAATATTTTAGTGAAATGAAGCCATTTTTCATGAAAACCTTGGCCGATTTTTTCAATAGCTTCCTGGTCTTTGGACCGATTGACTCGAAATTTCTCCCAAACGTGGTCCTATACTGGCTGAACGAGACACAGCAGTCCCCATTGGATTCGGGTGGAATTTGTATTTTTGGTGAATATTTTAGTGAAAGGGGGCCATTTTTCATGAAACCCTCGGCAGATTTTTTCAATAGCTTCCAGGTCTTTGGACCGATTGACTCGAAATTTCTCCCAAACGTGGTCCTATACTGGCTGAACGAGACACAGTGGTCCCCATTGGATTCGGGTGGAATTTGTATTTTTGGTGAATATTTTAGTGAAATGAAGCCATTTTTCATGAAAACCTTGGCCGATTTTTTCAATAGCTTCCAGGTCTTTGGACCGATTGACTCGAAATTTCTCCCAAACGTGGTCCTATACTGGCTGAACGAGACACAGCAGTCCCCATTGGATTCGGGTGGAATTTGTATTTTTGGTGAATATTTTAGTGAAATGAAGCCATTTTTCATGAAAACCTTGGCCGATTTTTTCAATAGCTTCCTGGTCTTTGGACCGATTGACTCGAAATTTCTCCCAAACGTGGTCCTATACTGGCTGAACGAGACACAGCAGTCCGCATTGGATTCGGGTGGAATTTGTATTTTTGGTGAATATTTTAGTGAAAGGGGGCCATTTTTCATGAAAACCTCTGGCGATTTTTTCAATAGCTTCCAGGTCTTTGGACCGATTGACTCGAAATTTCTCCCAAACGTGGTCCTATACTGGCTGAACGAGACACAGCAGTCCCCATTGGATTCGGGTGGAATTTGTATTTTTGGTGAATATTTTAGTGAAATGAAGCCATTTTTCATGAAAACCTTGGCCGATTTTTTCAATAGCTTCCAGGTCTTTGGACCGATTGACTCGAAATTTCTCCCAAACGTGGTCCTATACTGGCTGAACGAGACACAGCAGTCCCCATTGGATTCGGGTGGAATTTGTATTTTTGGTGAATATTTTAGTGAAATGAAGCCATTTTTCATGAAAACCTTGGCCGATTTTTTCAATAGCTTCCTGGTCTTTGGACCGATTGACTCGAAATTTCTCCCAAACGTGGTCCTATACTGGCTGAACGAGACACAGCAGTCCGCATTGGATTCGGGTGGAATTTGTATTTTTGGTGAATATTTTAGTGAAAGGGGGCCATTTTTCATGAAAACCTCTGGCGATTTTTTCAATAGCTTCCAGGTCTTTGGACCGATTGACTCGAAATTTCTCCCAAACGTGGTCCTATACTGGCTGAACGAGACACAGCAGTCCCCATTGGATTCGGGTGGAATTTGTATTTTTGGTGAATATTTTAGTGAAATGAAGCCATTTTTCATGAAAACCTTGGCCGATTTTTTCAATAGCTTCCAGGTCTTTGGACCGATTGACTCGAAATTTCTCCCAAACGTGGTCCTATACTGGCTGAACGAGACACAGCAGTCCCCATTGGATTCGGGTGGAATTTGTATTTTTGGTGAATATTTTAGTGAAATGAAGCCATTTTTCATGAAAACCTTGGCCGATTTTTTCAATAGCTTCCTGGTCTTTGGACCGATTGACTCGAAATTTCTCCCAAACGTGGTCCTATACTGGCTGAACGAGACACAGCAGTCCCCATTGGATTCGGGTGGAATTTGTATTTTTGGTGAATATTTTAGTGAAAGGGGGCCATTTTTCATGAAACCCTCGGCAGATTTTTTCAATAGCTTCCAGGTCTTTGGACCGATTGACTCGAAATTTCTCCCAAACGTGGTCCTATACTGGCTGAACGAGACACAGCAGTCCCCATTGGATTCGGGTGGAATTTGTATTTTTGGTGAATATTTTAGTGAAATGAAGCCATTTTTCATGAAAACCTTGGCCGATTTTTTCAATAGCTTCCAGGTCTTTGGACCGATTGACTCGAAATTTCTCCCAAACGTGGTCCTATACTGGCTGAACGAGACACAGCAGTCCCCATTGGATTCGGGTGGAATTTGTATTTTTGGTGAATATTTTAGTGAAATGAAGCCATTTTTCATGAAAACCTTGGCCGATATTTTCAATAGCTTCCAGGTCTTTGGACCGATTGACTCGAAATTTCTCCCAAACGTGGTCCTATACTGGCTGAACGAGACACAGCAGTCCGCATTGGATTCGGGTGGAATTTGTATTTTTGGTGAATATTTTAGTGAAAGGGGGCCATTTTTCATGAAAACCTCTGGCGATTTTTTCAATAGCTTCCAGGTCTTTGGACCGATTGACTCGAAATTTCTCCCAAACGTGGTCCTATACTGGCTGAACGAGACACAGCAGTCCCCATTGGATTCGGGTGGAATTTGTATTTTTGGTGAATATTTTAGTGAAAGGGGGCCATTTTTCATGAAACCCTCGGCAGATTTTTTCAATAGCTTCCAGGTCTTTGGACCGATTGACTCGAAATTTCTCCCAAACGTGGTCCTATACTGGCTGAACGAGACACAGCAGTCCGCATTGGATTCGGGTGGAATTTGTATTTTTGGTGAATATTTTAGTGTAAGGGGGCCATTTTTCATGAAAACCTTGGCCGATTTTTTCAATAGCTTCCGGGTCTTTGGACCGATTGACTCGAAATTTCTCCCAAACGTGGTCCTATACTGGCTGAACGAGACACAGCAGTCCGCATTGGATTCGGGTGGAATTTGTATTTTTGGTGAATATTTTAGTGAAAGGGGGCCATTTTTCATGAAAACCTCTGGCGATTTTTTCAATAGCTTCCAGGTCTTTGGACCGATTGACTCGAAATTTCTCCCAAACGTGGTCCTATACTGGCTGAACGAGACACAGCAGTCCCCATTGGATTCGGGTGGAATTTGTATTTTTGGTGAATATTTTAGTGAAATGAAGCCATTTTTCATGAAAACCTTGGCCGATATTTTCAATAGCTTCCAGGTCTTTGGACCGATTGACTCGAAATTTCTCCCAAACGTGGTCCTATACTGGCTGAACGAGACACAGCAGTCCCCATTGGATTCGGGTGGAATTTGTATTTTTGGTGAATATTTTAGTGAAATGAAGCCATTTTTCATGAAAACCTCTGCCGATATTTTCAATAGCTTCCAGGTCTTTGGACCGATTGACTCGAAATTTCTCCCAAACGTGGTCCTATACTGGCTGAACGAGACACAGCAGTCCCCATTGGATTCGGGTGGAATTTGTATTTTTGGTGAATATTTTAGTGAAATGAAGCCATTTTTCATGAAAACCTTGGCCGATTTTTTCAATAGCTTCCAGGTCTTTGGACCGATTGACTCGAAATTTCTCCCAAACGTGGTCCTATACTGGCTGAACGAGACACAGCAGTCCGCATTGGATTCGGGTGGAATTTGTATTTTTGGTGAATAGTTTAGTGAAAGGGGGCCATTTTTCATGAAAACCTCTGGCAATTTTTTCAATAGCTTCCAGGTCTTTGGACCGATTGACTCGAAATTTCTCCCAAACGTGGTCCTATACTGGCTGAACGAGACACAGCAGTCCCCATTGGATTCGGGTGGAATTTGTATTTTTGGTGAATATTTTAGTGAAATGCGGCCATTTTTCATGAAACCCTCGGCAGATTTTTTCAATAGCTTCCAGGTCTTTGGACCGATTGACTCGAAATTTCTCCCAAACGTGGTCCTATACTGGCTGAACGAGACACAGCAGTCCCCATTGGATTCGGGTGGAATTTGTATTTTTGGTGAATATTTTAGTGAAATGCGGGCATTTTTCATGAAAACCTTGGCCGATATTTTCAATAGCTTCCAGGTCTTTGGACCGATTGACTCGAAATTTCTCCCAAACGTGGTCCTATACTGGCTGAACGAGACACAGCAGTCCCCATTGGATTCGGGTGGAATTTGTATTTTTGGTGAATATTTTAGTGAAATGAAGCCATTTTTCATGAAAACCTTGGCCGATATTTTCAATAGCTTCCAGGTCTTTGGACCGATTGACTCGAAATTTCTCCCAAACGTGGTCCTATACTGGCTGAACGAGACACAGCAGTCCCCATTGGATTCGGGTGGAATTTGTATTTTTGGTGAATATTTTAGTGAAATGAAGCCATTTTTCATGAAAACCTTGGCCGATTTTTTCAATAGCTTCCAGGTCTTTGGACCGATTGACTCGAAATTTCTCCCAAACGTGGTCCTATACTGGCTGAACGAGACACAGCAGTCCGCATTGGATTCGGGTGGAATTTGTATTTTTGGTGAATATTTTAGTGAAAGGGGGCCATTTTTCATGAAAACCTTGGCCGATTTTTTCAATAGCTTCCAGGTCTTTGGACCGATTGACTCGAAATTTCTCCCAAACGTGGTCCTATACTGGCTGAACGAGACACAGCAGTCCCCATTGGATTCGGGTGGAATTTGTATTTTTGGTGAATATTTTAGTGAAATGAAGCCATTTTTCATGAAAACCTTGGCCGATTTTTTCAATAGCTTCCAGGTCTTTGGACCGATTGACTCGAAATTTCTCCCAAACGTGGTCCTATACTGGCTGAACGAGACACAGCAGTCCGCATTGGATTCGGGTGGAATTTGTATTTTTGGTGAATAGTTTAGTGAAAGGGGGCCATTTTTCATGAAAACCTCTGGCGATTTTTTCAATAGCTTCCAGGTCTTTGGACCGATTGACTCGAAATTTCTCCCAAACGTGGTCCTATACTGGCTGAACGAGACACAGCAGTCCCCATTGGATTCGGGTGGAATTTGTATTTTTGGTGAATATTTTAGTGAAATGAAGCCATTTTTCATGAAAACCTTGGCAGATTTTTTCAATAGCTTCCAGGTCTTTGGACCGATTGACTCGAAATTTCTCCCAAACGTGGTCCTATACTGGCTGAACGAGACACAGCAGTCCGCATTGGATTCGGGTAGAATTTGTATTTTTGGTGAATATTTTAGTGAAAGGGGGCCATTTTTCATGAAAACCTCTGGCGATTTTTTCAATAGCTTCCAGGTCTTTGGACCGATTGACTCGAAATTTCTCCCAAACGTGGTCCTATACTGGCTGAACGAGACACAGCAGTCCCCATTGGATTCGGGTGGAATTTGTATTTTTGGTGAATATTTTAGTGAAATGAAGCCATTTTTCATGAAAACCTTGGCCGATTTTTTCAATAGCTTCCAGGTCTTTGGACCGATTGACTCGAAATTTCTCCCAAACGTGGTCCTATACTGGCTGAACGAGACACAGCAGTCCCCATTGGATTCGGGTGGAATTTGTATTTTTGGTGAATATTTTAGTGAAATGAAGCCATTTTTCATGAAAACCTTGGCCGATTTTTTCAATAGCTTCCAGGTCTTTGGACCGATTGACTCGAAATTTCTCCCAAACGTGGTCCTATACTGGCTGAACGAGACACAGCAGTCCGCATTGGATTCGGGTGGAATTTGTATTTTTGGTGAATATTTTAGTGAAAGGGGGCCATTTTTCATGAAAACCTTGGCCGATTTTTTCAATAGCTTCCGGGTCTTTGGACCGATTGACTCGAAATTTCTCCCAAACGTGGTCCTATACTGGCTGAACGAGACACAGCAGTCCGCATTGGATTCGGGTGGAATTTGTATTTTTGGTGAATATTTTAGTGAAAGGGGGCCATTTTTCATGAAAACCTCTGGCGATTTTTTCAATAGCTTCCAGGTCTTTGGACCGATTGACTCGAAATTTCTCCCAAACGTGGTCCTATACTGGCTGAACGAGACACAGCAGTCCCCATTGGATTCGGGTGGAATTTGTATTTTTGGTGAATATTTTAGTGAAATGCGGCCATTTTTCATGAAAACCTTGGCCGATATTTTCAATAGCTTCCAGGTCTTTGGACCGATTGACTCGAAATTTCTCCCAAACGTGGTCCTATACTGGCTGAACGAGACACAGCAGTCCCCATTGGATTCGGGTGGAATTTGTATTTTTGGTGAATATTTTAGTGAAATGAAGCCATTTTTCATGAAAACCTTGGCCGATTTTTTCAATAGCTTCCAGGTCTTTGGACCGATTGACTCGAAATTTCTCCCAAACGTGGTCCTATACTGGCTGAACGAGACACAGCAGTCCGCATTGGATTCGGGTGGAATTTGTATTTTTGGTGAATATTTTAGTGAAAGGGGGCCATTTTTCATGAAAACCTCTGGCGATTTTTTCAATAGCTTCCAGGTCTTTGGACCGATTGACTCGAAATTTCTCCCAAACGTGGTCCTATACTGGCTGAACGAGACACAGCAGTCCGCATTGGATTCGGGTGGAATTTGTATTTTTGGTGAATAGTTTAGTGAAAGGGGGCCATTTTTCATGAAAACCTCTGGCGATTTTTTCAATAGCTTCCAGGTCTTTGGACCGATTGACTCGAAATTTCTCCCAAACGTGGTCCTATACTGGCTGAACGAGACACAGCAGTCCCCATTGGATTCGGGTGGAATTTGTATTTTTGGTGAATATTTTAGTGAAATGAAGCCATTTTTCATGAAAACCTTGGCCGATATTTTCAATAGCTTCCAGGTCTTTGGACCGATTGACTCAAAATTTCTCCCAAACGTGGTCCTATACTGGCTGAACGAGACACAGCAGTCCCCATTGGATTCGGGTGGAATTTGTATTTTTGGTGAATATTTTAGTGAAATGAAGCCATTTTTCATGAAAACCTTGGCCGATATTTTCAATAGCTTCCAGGTCTTTGGACCGATTGACTCGAAATTTCTCCCAAACGTGGTCCTATACTGGCTGAACGAGACACAGCAGTCCCCATTGGATTCGGGTGGAATTTGTATTTTTGGTGAATATTTTAGTGAAATGAAGCCATTTTTCATGAAAACCTTGGCCGATTTTTTCAATAGCTTCCTGGTCTTTGGACCGATTGACTCGAAATTTCTCCCAAACGTGGTCCTATACTGGCTGAACGAGACACAGCAGTCCCCATTGGATTCGGGTGGAATTTGTATTTTTGGTGAATATTTTAGTGAAAGGGGGCCATTTTTCATGAAACCCTCGGCAGATTTTTTCAATAGCTTCCAGGTCTTTGGACCGATTGACTCGAAATTTCTCCCAAACGTGGTCCTATACTGGCTGAACGAGACACAGTGGTCCCCATTGGATTCGGGTGGAATTTGTATTTTTGGTGAATATTTTAGTGAAATGAAGCCATTTTTCATGAAAACCTTGGCCGATTTTTTCAATAGCTTCCAGGTCTTTGGACCGATTGACTCGAAATTTCTCCCAAACGTGGTCCTATACTGGCTGAACGAGACACAGCAGTCCCCATTGGATTCGGGTGGAATTTGTATTTTTGGTGAATATTTTAGTGAAATGAAGCCATTTTTCATGAAAACCTTGGCCGATTTTTTCAATAGCTTCCTGGTCTTTGGACCGATTGACTCGAAATTTCTCCCAAACGTGGTCCTATACTGGCTGAACGAGACACAGCAGTCCGCATTGGATTCGGGTGGAATTTGTATTTTTGGTGAATATTTTAGTGAAAGGGGGCCATTTTTCATGAAAACCTCTGGCGATTTTTTCAATAGCTTCCAGGTCTTTGGACCGATTGACTCGAAATTTCTCCCAAACGTGGTCCTATACTGGCTGAACGAGACACAGCAGTCCCCATTGGATTCGGGTGGAATTTGTATTTTTGGTGAATATTTTAGTGAAATGAAGCCATTTTTCATGAAAACCTTGGCCGATTTTTTCAATAGCTTCCAGGTCTTTGGACCGATTGACTCGAAATTTCTCCCAAACGTGGTCCTATACTGGCTGAACGAGACACAGCAGTCCCCATTGGATTCGGGTGGAATTTGTATTTTTGGTGAATATTTTAGTGAAATGAAGCCATTTTTCATGAAAACCTTGGCCGATTTTTTCAATAGCTTCCTGGTCTTTGGACCGATTGACTCGAAATTTCTCCCAAACGTGGTCCTATACTGGCTGAACGAGACACAGCAGTCCGCATTGGATTCGGGTGGAATTTGTATTTTTGGTGAATATTTTAGTGAAAGGGGGCCATTTTTCATGAAAACCTCTGGCGATTTTTTCAATAGCTTCCAGGTCTTTGGACCGATTGACTCGAAATTTCTCCCAAACGTGGTCCTATACTGGCTGAACGAGACACAGCAGTCCCCATTGGATTCGGGTGGAATTTGTATTTTTGGTGAATATTTTAGTGAAATGAAGCCATTTTTCATGAAAACCTTGGCCGATTTTTTCAATAGCTTCCAGGTCTTTGGACCGATTGACTCGAAATTTCTCCCAAACGTGGTCCTATACTGGCTGAACGAGACACAGCAGTCCCCATTGGATTCGGGTGGAATTTGTATTTTTGGTGAATATTTTAGTGAAATGAAGCCATTTTTCATGAAAACCTTGGCCGATTTTTTCAATAGCTTCCTGGTCTTTGGACCGATTGACTCGAAATTTCTCCCAAACGTGGTCCTATACTGGCTGAACGAGACACAGCAGTCCCCATTGGATTCGGGTGGAATTTGTATTTTTGGTGAATATTTTAGTGAAAGGGGGCCATTTTTCATGAAACCCTCGGCAGATTTTTTCAATAGCTTCCAGGTCTTTGGACCGATTGACTCGAAATTTCTCCCAAACGTGGTCCTATACTGGCTGAACGAGACACAGCAGTCCCCATTGGATTCGGGTGGAATTTGTATTTTTGGTGAATATTTTAGTGAAATGAAGCCATTTTTCATGAAAACCTTGGCCGATTTTTTCAATAGCTTCCAGGTCTTTGGACCGATTGACTCGAAATTTCTCCCAAACGTGGTCCTATACTGGCTGAACGAGACACAGCAGTCCCCATTGGATTCGGGTGGAATTTGTATTTTTGGTGAATATTTTAGTGAAATGAAGCCATTTTTCATGAAAACCTTGGCCGATTTTTTCAATAGCTTCCTGGTCTTTGGACCGATTGACTCGAAATTTCTCCCAAACGTGGTCCTATACTGGCTGAACGAGACACAGCAGTCCCCATTGGATTCGGGTGGAATTTGTATTTTTGGTGAATATTTTAGTGAAAGGGGGCCATTTTTCATGAAACCCTCGGCAGATTTTTTCAATAGCTTCCAGGTCTTTGGACCGATTGACTCGAAATTTCTCCCAAACGTGGTCCTATACTGGCTGAACGAGACACAGCAGTCCCCATTGGATTCGGGTGGAATTTGTATTTTTGGTGAATATTTTAGTGAAAGGGGGCCATTTTTCATGAAACCCTCGGCAGATTTTTTCAATAGCTTCCAGGTCTTTGGACCGATTGACTCGAAATTTCTCCCAAACGTGGTCCTATACTGGCTGAACGAGACACAGTGGTCCCCATTGGATTCGGGTGGAATTTGTATTTTTGGTGAATATTTTAGTGAAATGAAGCCATTTTTCATGAAAACCTTGGCCGATTTTTTCAATAGCTTCCAGGTCTTTGGACCGATTGACTCGAAATTTCTCCCAAACGTGGTCCTATACTGGCTGAACGAGACACAGCAGTCCCCATTGGATTCGGGTGGAATTTGTATTTTTGGTGAATATTTTAGTGAAATGAAGCCATTTTTCATGAAAACCTTGGCCGATTTTTTCAATAGCTTCCTGGTCTTTGGACCGATTGACTCGAAATTTCTCCCAAACGTGGTCCTATACTGGCTGAACGAGACACAGCAGTCCGCATTGGATTCGGGTGGAATTTGTATTTTTGGTGAATATTTTAGTGAAAGGGGGCCATTTTTCATGAAAACCTCTGGCGATTTTTTCAATAGCTTCCAGGTCTTTGGACCGATTGACTCGAAATTTCTCCCAAACGTGGTCCTATACTGGCTGAACGAGACACAGCAGTCCCCATTGGATTCGGGTGGAATTTGTATTTTTGGTGAATATTTTAGTGAAATGAAGCCATTTTTCATGAAAACCTTGGCCGATTTTTTCAATAGCTTCCAGGTCTTTGGACCGATTGACTCGAAATTTCTCCCAAACGTGGTCCTATACTGGCTGAACGAGACACAGCAGTCCCCATTGGATTCGGGTGGAATTTGTATTTTTGGTGAATATTTTAGTGAAATGAAGCCATTTTTCATGAAAACCTTGGCCGATTTTTTCAATAGCTTCCTGGTCTTTGGACCGATTGACTCGAAATTTCTCCCAAACGTGGTCCTATACTGGCTGAACGAGACACAGCAGTCCGCATTGGATTCGGGTGGAATTTGTATTTTTGGTGAATATTTTAGTGAAAGGGGGCCATTTTTCATGAAAACCTCTGGCGATTTTTTCAATAGCTTCCAGGTCTTTGGACCGATTGACTCGAAATTTCTCCCAAACGTGGTCCTATACTGGCTGAACGAGACACAGCAGTCCCCATTGGATTCGGGTGGAATTTGTATTTTTGGTGAATATTTTAGTGAAATGAAGCCATTTTTCATGAAAACCTTGGCCGATTTTTTCAATAGCTTCCAGGTCTTTGGACCGATTGACTCGAAATTTCTCCCAAACGTGGTCCTATACTGGCTGAACGAGACACAGCAGTCCCCATTGGATTCGGGTGGAATTTGTATTTTTGGTGAATATTTTAGTGAAATGAAGCCATTTTTCATGAAAACCTTGGCCGATTTTTTCAATAGCTTCCTGGTCTTTGGACCGATTGACTCGAAATTTCTCCCAAACGTGGTCCTATACTGGCTGAACGAGACACAGCAGTCCCCATTGGATTCGGGTGGAATTTGTATTTTTGGTGAATATTTTAGTGAAAGGGGGCCATTTTTCATGAAACCCTCGGCAGATTTTTTCAATAGCTTCCAGGTCTTTGGACCGATTGACTCGAAATTTCTCCCAAACGTGGTCCTATACTGGCTGAACGAGACACAGCAGTCCCCATTGGATTCGGGTGGAATTTGTATTTTTGGTGAATATTTTAGTGAAATGAAGCCATTTTTCATGAAAACCTTGGCCGATTTTTTCAATAGCTTCCAGGTCTTTGGACCGATTGACTCGAAATTTCTCCCAAACGTGGTCCTATACTGGCTGAACGAGACACAGCAGTCCCCATTGGATTCGGGTGGAATTTGTATTTTTGGTGAATATTTTAGTGAAATGAAGCCATTTTTCATGAAAACCTTGGCCGATATTTTCAATAGCTTCCAGGTCTTTGGACCGATTGACTCGAAATTTCTCCCAAACGTGGTCCTATACTGGCTGAACGAGACACAGCAGTCCGCATTGGATTCGGGTGGAATTTGTATTTTTGGTGAATATTTTAGTGAAAGGGGGCCATTTTTCATGAAAACCTCTGGCGATTTTTTCAATAGCTTCCAGGTCTTTGGACCGATTGACTCGAAATTTCTCCCAAACGTGGTCCTATACTGGCTGAACGAGACACAGCAGTCCCCATTGGATTCGGGTGGAATTTGTATTTTTGGTGAATATTTTAGTGAAAGGGGGCCATTTTTCATGAAACCCTCGGCAGATTTTTTCAATAGCTTCCAGGTCTTTGGACCGATTGACTCGAAATTTCTCCCAAACGTGGTCCTATACTGGCTGAACGAGACACAGCAGTCCGCATTGGATTCGGGTGGAATTTGTATTTTTGGTGAATATTTTAGTGTAAGGGGGCCATTTTTCATGAAAACCTTGGCCGATTTTTTCAATAGCTTCCGGGTCTTTGGACCGATTGACTCGAAATTTCTCCCAAACGTGGTCCTATACTGGCTGAACGAGACACAGCAGTCCGCATTGGATTCGGGTGGAATTTGTATTTTTGGTGAATATTTTAGTGAAAGGGGGCCATTTTTCATGAAAACCTCTGGCGATTTTTTCAATAGCTTCCAGGTCTTTGGACCGATTGACTCGAAATTTCTCCCAAACGTGGTCCTATACTGGCTGAACGAGACACAGCAGTCCCCATTGGATTCGGGTGGAATTTGTATTTTTGGTGAATATTTTAGTGAAAGGGGGCCATTTTTCATGAAACCCTCGGCAGATTTTTTCAATAGCTTCCAGGTCTTTGGACCGATTGACTCGAAATTTCTCCCAAACGTGGTCCTATACTGGCTGAACGAGACACAGCAGTCCCCATTGGATTCGGGTGGAATTTGTATTTTTGGTGAATATTTTAGTGAAATGAAGCCATTTTTCATGAAAACCTTGGCCGATATTTTCAATAGCTTCCAGGTCTTTGGACCGATTGACTCGAAATTTCTCCCAAACGTGGTCCTATACTGGCTGAACGAGACACAGCAGTCCCCATTGGATTCGGGTGGAATTTGTATTTTTGGTGAATATTTTAGTGAAATGAAGCCATTTTTCATGAAAACCTCTGCCGATATTCTCAATAGCTTCCAGGTCTTTGGACCGATTGACTCGAAATTTCTCCCAAACGTGGTCCTATACTGGCTGAACGAGACACAGCAGTCCCCATTGGATTCGAGTGGAATTTGTATTTTTGGTGAATATTTTAGTGAAATGAAGCCATTTTTCATGAAAACCTTGGCCGATTTTTTCAATAGCTTCCAGGTCTTTGGACCGATTGACTCGAAATTTCTCCCAAACGTGGTCCTATACTGGCTGAACGAGACACAGCAGTCCGCATTGGATTCGGGTGGAATTTGTATTTTTGGTGAATAGTTTAGTGAAAGGGGGCCATTTTTCATGAAAACCTCTGGCAATTTTTTCAATAGCTTCCAGGTCTTTGGACCGATTGACTCGAAATTTCTCCCAAACGTGGTCCTATACTGGCTGAACGAGACACAGCAGTCCCCATTGGATTCGGGTGGAATTTGTATTTTTGGTGAATATTTTAGTGAAATGCGGCCATTTTTCATGAAACCCTCGGCAGATTTTTTCAATAGCTTCCAGGTCTTTGGACCGATTGACTCGAAATTTCTCCCAAACGTGGTCCTATACTGGCTGAACGAGACACAGCAGTCCCCATTGGATTCGGGTGGAATTTGTATTTTTGGTGAATATTTTAGTGAAATGCGGGCATTTTTCATGAAAACCTTGGCCGATATTTTCAATAGCTTCCAGGTCTTTGGACCGATTGACTCGAAATTTCTCCCAAACGTGGTCCTATACTGGCTGAACGAGACACAGCAGTCCCCATTGGATTCGGGTGGAATTTG
The DNA here is from genome assembly GCF_965226575.1 of Pagrus pagrus. Lineage (NCBI taxonomy): Eukaryota > Metazoa > Chordata > Actinopteri > Spariformes > Sparidae > Pagrus > Pagrus pagrus. Next base: position 18,908 of record NW_028175211.1, on the reverse strand, counting down.
TATTTTTGGTGAATATTTTAGTGAAATGAAGCCATTTTTCATGAAAACCTTGGCCGATATTTTCAATAGCTTCCAGGTCTTTGGACCGATTGACTCGAAATTTCTCCCAAACGTGGTCCTATACTGGCTGAACGAGACACAGCAGTCCCCATTGGATTCGGGTGGAATTTGTATTTTTGGTGAATATTTTAGTGAAATGAAGCCATTTTTCATGAAAACCTTGGCCGATTTTTTCAATAGCTTCCAGGTCTTTGGACCGATTGACTCGAAATTTCTCCCAAACGTGGTCCTATACTGGCTGAACGAGACACAGCAGTCCGCATTGGATTCGGGTGGAATTTGTATTTTTGGTGAATATTTTAGTGAAAGGGGGCCATTTTTCATGAAAACCTTGGCCGATTTTTTCAATAGCTTCCAGGTCTTTGGACCGATTGACTCGAAATTTCTCCCAAACGTGGTCCTATACTGGCTGAACGAGACACAGCAGTCCGCATTGGATTCGGGTGGAATTTGTATTTTTGGTGAATATTTTAGTGAAAGGGGGCCATTTTTCATGAAAACCTCTGGCGATTTTTTCAATAGCTTCCAGGTCTTTGGACCGATTGACTCGAAATTTCTCCCAAACGTGGTCCTATACTGGCTGAACGAGACACATCAGTCCCCATTGGATTCGGGTGGAATTTGTATTTTTGGTGAATATTTTAGTGAAATGAAGCCATTTTTCATGAAAACCTTGGCCGATTTTTTCAATAGCTTCCAGGTCTTTGGACCGATTGACTCGAAATTTCTCCCAAACGTGGTCCTATACTGGCTGAACGAGACACAGCAGTCCGCATTGGATTCGGGTGGAATTTGTATTTTTGGTGAATAGTTTAGTGAAAGGGGGCCATTTTTCATGAAACCCTCGGCAGATTTTTTCAATAGCTTCCAGGTCTTTGGACCGATTGACTCGAAATTTCTCCCAAACGTGGTCCTATACTGGCTGAACGAGACACAGCAGTCCCCATTGGATTCGGGTGGAATTTGTATTTTTGGTGAATATTTTAGTGAAATGAAGCCATTTTTCATGAAAACCTTGGCCGATATTTTCAATAGCTTCCAGGTCTTTGGACCGATTGACTCGAAATTTCTCCCAAACGTGGTCCTATACTGGCTGAACGAGACACAGCAGTCCCCATTGGATTCGGGTGGAATTTGTATTTTTGGTGAATATTTTAGTGAAATGAAGCCATTTTTCATGAAAACCTCTGCCGATATTCTCAATAGCTTCCAGGTCTTTGGACCGATTGACTCGAAATTTCTCCCAAACGTGGTCCTATACTGGCTGAACGAGACACAGCAGTCCCCATTGGATTCGAGTGGAATTTGTATTTTTGGTGAATATTTTAGTGAAATGAAGCCATTTTTCATGAAAACCTTGGCCGATTTTTTCAATAGCTTCCAGGTCTTTGGACCGATTGACTCGAAATTTCTCCCAAACGTGGTCCTATACTGGCTGAACGAGACACAGCAGTCCGCATTGGATTCGGGTGGAATTTGTATTTTTGGTGAATAGTTTAGTGAAAGGGGGCCATTTTTCATGAAAACCTCTGGCAATTTTTTCAATAGCTTCCAGGTCTTTGGACCGATTGACTCGAAATTTCTCCCAAACGTGGTCCTATACTGGCTGAACGAGACACAGCAGTCCCCATTGGATTCGGGTGGAATTTGTATTTTTGGTGAATATTTTAGTGAAATGCGGCCATTTTTCATGAAACCCTCGGCAGATTTTTTCAATAGCTTCCAGGTCTTTGGACCGATTGACTCGAAATTTCTCCCAAACGTGGTCCTATACTGGCTGAACGAGACACAGCAGTCCCCATTGGATTCGGGTGGAATTTGTATTTTTGGTGAATATTTTAGTGAAATGCGGGCATTTTTCATGAAAACCTTGGCCGATATTTTCAATAGCTTCCAGGTCTTTGGACCGATTGACTCGAAATTTCTCCCAAACGTGGTCCTATACTGGCTGAACGAGACACAGCAGTCCCCATTGGATTCGGGTGGAATTTGTATTTTTGGTGAATATTTTAGTGAAATGAAGCCATTTTTCATGAAAACCTTGGCCGATATTTTCAATAGCTTCCAGGTCTTTGGACCGATTGACTCGAAATTTCTCCCAAACGTGGTCCTATACTGGCTGAACGAGACACAGCAGTCCCCATTGGATTCGGGTGGAATTTGTATTTTTGGTGAATATTTTAGTGAAATGAAGCCATTTTTCATGAAAACCTTGGCCGATTTTTTCAATAGCTTCCAGGTCTTTGGACCGATTGACTCGAAATTTCTCCCAAACGTGGTCCTATACTGGCTGAACGAGACACAGCAGTCCGCATTGGATTCGGGTGGAATTTGTATTTTTGGTGAATATTTTAGTGAAAGGGGGCCATTTTTCATGAAAACCTTGGCCGATTTTTTCAATAGCTTCCAGGTCTTTGGACCGATTGACTCGAAATTTCTCCCAAACGTGGTCCTATACTGGCTGAACGAGACACAGCAGTCCGCATTGGATTCGGGTGGAATTTGTATTTTTGGTGAATATTTTAGTGAAAGGGGGCCATTTTTCATGAAAACCTCTGGCGATTTTTTCAATAGCTTCCAGGTCTTTGGACCGATTGACTCGAAATTTCTCCCAAACGTGGTCCTATACTGGCTGAACGAGACACATCAGTCCCCATTGGATTCGGGTGGAATTTGTATTTTTGGTGAATATTTTAGTGAAATGAAGCCATTTTTCATGAAAACCTTGGCCGATTTTTTCAATAGCTTCCAGGTCTTTGGACCGATTGACTCGAAATTTCTCCCAAACGTGGTCCTATACTGGCTGAACGAGACACAGCAGTCCGCATTGGATTCGGGTGGAATTTGTATTTTTGGTGAATAGTTTAGTGAAAGGGGGCGATTTTTCATGAAAACCTCTGGCGATTTTTTCAATAGCTTCCAGGTCTTTGGACCGATTGACTCGAAATTTCTCCCAAACGTGGTCCTATACTGGCTGAACGAGACACAGCAGTCCCCATTGGATTCGGGTGGAATTTGTATTTTTGGTGAATATTTTAGTGAAATGAAGCCATTTTTCATGAAAACCTTGGCCGATTTTTTCAATAGCTTCCAGGTCTTTGGACCGATTGACTCGAAATTTCTCCCAAACGTGGTCCTATACTGGCTGAACGAGACACAGCAGTCCGCATTGGATTCGGGTGGAATTTGTATTTTTGGTGAATAGTTTAGTGAAAGGGGGCCATTTTTCATGAAAACCTCTGGCGATTTTTTCAATAGCTTCCAGGTCTTTGGACCGATTGACTCGAAATTTCTCCCAAACGTGGTCCTATACTGGCTGAACGAGACACAGCAGTCCCCATTGGATTCGTGTGGAATTTGTATTTTTGGTGAATATTTTAGTGAAATGCGGCCATTTTTCATGAAACCCTCGGCAGATTTTTTCAATAGCTTCCAGGTCTTTGGACCGATTGACTCGAAATTTCTCCCAAACGTGGTCCTATACTGGCTGAACGAGACACAGCAGTCCCCATTGGATTCGGGTGGAATTTGTATTTTTGGTGAATATTTTAGTGAAATGAAGCCATTTTTCATGAAAACCTTGGCCGATTTTTTCAATAGCTTCCAGGTCTTTGGACCGATTGACTCGAAATTTCTCCCAAACGTGGTCCTATACTGGCTGAACGAGACACAGCAGTCCGCATTGGATTCGGGTGGAATTTGTATTTTTGGTGAATAGTTTAGTGAAAGGGGGCGATTTTTCATGAAAACCTCTGGCGATTTTTTCAATAGCTTCCAGGTCTTTGGACCGATTGACTCGAAATTTCTCCCAAACGTGGTCCTATACTGGCTGAACGAGACACAGCAGTCCCCATTGGATTCGGGTGGAATTTGTATTTTTGGTGAATATTTTAGTGAAATGAAGCCATTTTTCATGAAAACCTTGGCCGATTTTTTCAATAGCTTCCAGGTCTTTGGACCGATTGACTCGAAATTTCTCCCAAACGTGGTCCTATACTGGCTGAACGAGACACAGCAGTCCGCATTGGATTCGGGTGGAATTTGTATTTTTGGTGAATAGTTTAGTGAAAGGGGGCCATTTTTCATGAAAACCTCTGGCGATTTTTTCAATAGCTTCCAGGTCTTTGGACCGATTGACTCGAAATTTCTCCCAAACGTGGTCCTATACTGGCTGAACGAGACACAGCAGTCCCCATTGGATTCGTGTGGAATTTGTATTTTTGGTGAATATTTTAGTGAAATGCGGCCATTTTTCATGAAACCCTCGGCAGATTTTTTCAATAGCTTCCAGGTCTTTGGACCGATTGACTCGAAATTTCTCCCAAACGTGGTCCTATACTGGCTGAACGAGACACAGCAGTCCCCATTGGATTCGGGTGGAATTTGTATTTTTGGTGAATATTTTAGTGAAATGAAGCCATTTTTCATGAAAACCTTGGCCGATTTTTTCAATAGCTTCCAGGTCTTTGGACCGATTGACTCGAAATTTCTCCCAAACGTGGTCCTATACTGGCTGAACGAGACACAGCAGTCCGCATTGGATTCGGGTGGAATTTGTATTTTTGGTGAATATTTTAGTGAAAGGGGGCCATTTTTCATGAAAACCTTGGCCGATTTTTTCAGTAGCTTCCAGGTCTTTGGACCGATTGACTCGAAATTTCTCCCAAACGTGGTCCTATACTGGCTGAACGAGACACAGCAGTCCCCATTGGATTCGGGTGGAATTTGTATTTTTGGTGAATATTTTAGTCAAATGAAGCCATTTTTCATGAAAACCTTGGCCGATTTTTTCAATAGCTTCCAGGTCTTTGGACCGATTGACTCGAAATTTCTCCCAAACGTGGTCCTATACTGGCTGAACGAGACACAGCAGTCCGCATTGGATTCGGGTGGAATTTGTATTTTTGGTGAATAGTTTAGTGAAAGGGGGCCATTTTTCATGAAAACCTCTGGCGATTTTTTCAATAGCTTCCAGGTCTTTGGACCGATTGACTCGAAATTTCTCCCAAACGTGGTCCTATACTGGCTGAACGAGACACAGCAGTCCGCATTGGATTCGGGTGGAATTTGTATTTTTGGTGAATATTTTAGTGAAATGCGGCCATTTTTCATGAAACCCTCGGCAGATTTTTTCAATAGCTTCCAGGTCTTTGGACCGATTGACTCGAAATTTCTCCCAAACGTGGTCCTATACTGGCTGAACGAGACACAGCAGTCCCCATTGGATTCGGGTGGAATTTGTATTTTTGGTGAATATTTTAGTGAAATGCGGGCATTTTTCATGAAAACCTTGGCCGATATTTTCAATAGCTTCCAGGTCTTTGGACCGATTGACTCGAAATTTCTCCCAAACGTGGTCCTATACTGGCTGAACGAGACACAGCAGTCCCCATTGGATTCGGGTGGAATTTGTATTTTTGGTGAATATTTTAGTGAAATGAAGCCATTTTTCATGAAAACCTTGGCCGATATTTTCAATAGCTTCCAGGTCTTTGGACCGATTGACTCGAAATTTCTCCCAAACGTGGTCCTATACTGGCTGAACGAGACACAGCAGTCCCCATTGGATTCGGGTGGAATTTGTATTTTTGGTGAATATTTTAGTGAAATGAAGCCATTTTTCATGAAAACCTTGGCCGATTTTTTCAATAGCTTCCAGGTCTTTGGACCGATTGACTCGAAATTTCTCCCAAACGTGGTCCTATACTGGCTGAACGAGACACAGCAGTCCGCATTGGATTCGGGTGGAATTTGTATTTTTGGTGAATATTTTAGTGAAAGGGGGCCATTTTTCATGAAAACCTTGGCCGATTTTTTCAATAGCTTCCAGGTCTTTGGACCGATTGACTCGAAATTTCTCCCAAACGTGGTCCTATACTGGCTGAACGAGACACAGCAGTCCGCATTGGATTCGGGTGGAATTTGTATTTTTGGTGAATATTTTAGTGAAAGGGGGCCATTTTTCATGAAAACCTCTGGCGATTTTTTCAATAGCTTCCAGGTCTTTGGACCGATTGACTCGAAATTTCTCCCAAACGTGGTCCTATACTGGCTGAACGAGACACAGCAGTCCCCATTGGATTCGGGTGGAATTTGTATTTTTGGTGAATATTTTAGTGAAATGAAGCCATTTTTCATGAAAACCTTGGCCGATTTTTTCAATAGCTTCCAGGTCTTTGGACCGATTGACTCGAAATTTCTCCCAAACGTGGTCCTATGCTGGCTGAACGAGACAAAGCAGTCCCCATTGGATTCGGGTGGAATTTGTATTTTTGGTGAATATTTTAGTCAAATGAAGCCATTTTTCATGAAAACCTTGGCCGATATTTTCAATAGCTTCCAGGTCTTTGGACCGATTGACTCGAAATTTCTCCCAAACGTGGTCCTATACTGGCTGAACGAGACACAGCAGTCCCCATTGGATTCGGGTGGAATTTGTATTTTTGGTGAATATTTTAGTGAAATGAAGCCATTTTTCATGAAAACCTTGGCAGATTTTTTCAATAGCTTCCAGGTCTTTGGACCGATTGACTCGAAATTTCTCCCAAACGTGGTCCTATACTGGCTGAACGAGACACAGCAGTCCGCATTGGATTCGGGTAGAATTTGTATTTTTGGTGAATATTTTAGTGAAAGGGGGCCATTTTTCATGAAAACCTCTGGCGATTTTTTCAATAGCTTCCAGGTCTTTGGACCGATTGACTCGAAATTTCTCCCAAACCTGGTCCTAGACTGGCTGAACGAGACACAGCAGTCCGCATTGGATTCGGGTGGAATTTGTATTTTTGGTGAATATTTTAGTGAAATGAAGCCATTTTTCATGAAAACCTTGGCCGATATTTTCAATAGCTTCCAGGTCTTTGGACCGATTGACTCGAAATTTCTCCCAAACGTGGTCCTATACTGGCTGAACGAGACACAGCAGTCCCCATTGGATTCGGGTGGAATTTGTATTTTTGGTGAATATTTTAGTGAAATGAAGCCATTTTTCATGAAAACCTTGGCAGATTTTTTCAATAGCTTCCAGGTCTTTGGACCGATTGACTCGAAATTTCTCCCAAACGTGGTCCTATACTGGCTGAACGAGACACCGCAGTCCGCATTGGATTCGGGTAGAATTTGTATTTTTGGTGAATATTTTAGTGAAAGGGGGCCATTTTTCATGAAAACCTCTGGCGATTTTTTCAATAGCTTCCAGGTCTTTGGACCGATTGACTCGAAATTTCTCCCAAACCTGGTCCTAGACTGGCTGAACGAGACACAGCAGTCCCCATTGGATTCGGGTGGAATTTGTATTTTTGGTGAATATTTTAGTGAAATGCAGCCATTTTTCATGAAACCCTCGCCCGATATTTTCAATAGCTTCCAGGTCTTTAGACCAATTGACTTGAAATTTCTCCCAAACGTGGTCCTATACTGGCTGAACGAGACACAGCAGTCTCCATTGGATTCGGGTGGAATTTGTATTTTTGGTGAATATTTTAGTGAAATGCGACCATTTTTCATGAAACCCTCGGCAGATTTTTTCAATAGCTTCCAGGTCTTTGGACCGATTGACTCGAAGTTTCTCCCAAACGTGGTCCTATACTGGCTGAACGAGACACAGCAGTCCCCATTGGATTCGGGTGGAATTTGTATTTTTGGTGAATATTTTAGTGAAATGCGGGCATTTTTCATGAAAACCTTGGCCGATATTTTCAATAGCTTCCAGGTCTTTGGACCGATTGACTCGAAATTTCTCCCAAACGTGGTCCTATACTGGCTGAACGAGACACAGCAGTCCCCATTGGATTCGGGTGGAATTTGTATTTTTGGTGAATATTTTAGTGAAATGAAGCCATTTTTCATGAAAACCTTGGCCGATATTTTCAATAGCTTCCAGGTCTTTGGACCGATTGACTCGAAATTTCTCCCAAACGTGGTCCTATACTGGCTGAACGAGACACAGCAGTCCCCATTGGATTCGGGTGGAATTTGTATTTTTGGTGAATATTTTAGTGAAATGAAGCCATTTTTCATGAAAACCTTGGCCGATTTTTTCAATAGCTTCCTGGTCTTTGGACCGATTGACTCGAAATTTCTCCCAAACGTGGTCCTATACTGGCTGAACGAGACACAGCAGTCCGCATTGGATTCGGGTGGAATTTGTATTTTTGGTGAATATTTTAGTGAAAGGGGGCCATTTTTCATGAAAACCTCTGGCGATTTTTTCAATAGCTTCCAGGTCTTTGGACCGATTGACTCGAAATTTCTCCCAAACGTGGTCCTATACTGGCTGAACGAGACACAGCAGTCCCCATTGGATTCGGGTGGAATTTGTATTTTTGGTGAATATTTTAGTGAAATGAAGCCATTTTTCATGAAAACCTTGGCCGATTTTTTCAATAGCTTCCAGGTCTTTGGACCGATTGACTCGAAATTTCTCCCAAACGTGGTCCTATACTGGCTGAACGAGACACAGCAGTCCCCATTGGATTCGGGTGGAATTTGTATTTTTGGTGAATATTTTAGTGAAATGAAGCCATTTTTCATGAAAACCTTGGCCGATTTTTTCAATAGCTTCCTGGTCTTTGGACCGATTGACTCGAAATTTCTCCCAAACGTGGTCCTATACTGGCTGAACGAGACACAGCAGTCCGCATTGGATTCGGGTGGAATTTGTATTTTTGGTGAATATTTTAGTGAAAGGGGGCCATTTTTCATGAAAACCTCTGGCGATTTTTTCAATAGCTTCCAGGTCTTTGGACCGATTGACTCGAAATTTCTCCCAAACGTGGTCCTATACTGGCTGAACGAGACACAGCAGTCCCCATTGGATTCGGGTGGAATTTGTATTTTTGGTGAATATTTTAGTGAAATGAAGCCATTTTTCATGAAAACCTTGGCCGATTTTTTCAATAGCTTCCAGGTCTTTGGACCGATTGACTCGAAATTTCTCCCAAACGTGGTCCTATACTGGCTGAACGAGACACAGCAGTCCCCATTGGATTCGGGTGGAATTTGTATTTTTGGTGAATATTTTAGTGAAATGAAGCCATTTTTCATGAAAACCTTGGCCGATTTTTTCAATAGCTTCCTGGTCTTTGGACCGATTGACTCGAAATTTCTCCCAAACGTGGTCCTATACTGGCTGAACGAGACACAGCAGTCCCCATTGGATTCGGGTGGAATTTGTATTTTTGGTGAATATTTTAGTGAAAGGGGGCCATTTTTCATGAAACCCTCGGCAGATTTTTTCAATAGCTTCCAGGTCTTTGGACCGATTGACTCGAAATTTCTCCCAAACGTGGTCCTATACTGGCTGAACGAGACACAGCAGTCCCCATTGGATTCGGGTGGAATTTGTATTTTTGGTGAATATTTTAGTGAAATGAAGCCATTTTTCATGAAAACCTTGGCCGATTTTTTCAATAGCTTCCAGGTCTTTGGACCGATTGACTCGAAATTTCTCCCAAACGTGGTCCTATACTGGCTGAACGAGACACAGCAGTCCCCATTGGATTCGGGTGGAATTTGTATTTTTGGTGAATATTTTAGTGAAATGAAGCCATTTTTCATGAAAACCTTGGCCGATATTTTCAATAGCTTCCAGGTCTTTGGACCGATTGACTCGAAATTTCTCCCAAACGTGGTCCTATACTGGCTGAACGAGACACAGCAGTCCGCATTGGATTCGGGTGGAATTTGTATTTTTGGTGAATATTTTAGTGAAAGGGGGCCATTTTTCATGAAAACCTCTGGCGATTTTTTCAATAGCTTCCAGGTCTTTGGACCGATTGACTCGAAATTTCTCCCAAACGTGGTCCTATACTGGCTGAACGAGACACAGCAGTCCCCATTGGATTCGGGTGGAATTTGTATTTTTGGTGAATATTTTAGTGAAAGGGGGCCATTTTTCATGAAACCCTCGGCAGATTTTTTCAATAGCTTCCAGGTCTTTGGACCGATTGACTCGAAATTTCTCCCAAACGTGGTCCTATACTGGCTGAACGAGACACAGCAGTCCGCATTGGATTCGGGTGGAATTTGTATTTTTGGTGAATATTTTAGTGTAAGGGGGCCATTTTTCATGAAAACCTTGGCCGATTTTTTCAATAGCTTCCGGGTCTTTGGACCGATTGACTCGAAATTTCTCCCAAACGTGGTCCTATACTGGCTGAACGAGACACAGCAGTCCGCATTGGATTCGGGTGGAATTTGTATTTTTGGTGAATATTTTAGTGAAAGGGGGCCATTTTTCATGAAAACCTCTGGCGATTTTTTCAATAGCTTCCAGGTCTTTGGACCGATTGACTCGAAATTTCTCCCAAACGTGGTCCTATACTGGCTGAACGAGACACAGCAGTCCCCATTGGATTCGGGTGGAATTTGTATTTTTGGTGAATATTTTAGTGAAAGGGGGCCATTTTTCATGAAACCCTCGGCAGATTTTTTCAATAGCTTCCAGGTCTTTGGACCGATTGACTCGAAATTTCTCCCAAACGTGGTCCTATACTGGCTGAACGAGACACAGCAGTCCCCATTGGATTCGGGTGGAATTTGTATTTTTGGTGAATATTTTAGTGAAATGAAGCCATTTTTCATGAAAACCTTGGCCGATATTTTCAATAGCTTCCAGGTCTTTGGACCGATTGACTCGAAATTTCTCCCAAACGTGGTCCTATACTGGCTGAACGAGACACAGCAGTCCCCATTGGATTCGGGTGGAATTTGTATTTTTGGTGAATATTTTAGTGAAATGAAGCCATTTTTCATGAAAACCTCTGCCGATATTCTCAATAGCTTCCAGGTCTTTGGACCGATTGACTCGAAATTTCTCCCAAACGTGGTCCTATACTGGCTGAACGAGACACAGCAGTCCCCATTGGATTCGAGTGGAATTTGTATTTTTGGTGAATATTTTAGTGAAATGAAGCCATTTTTCATGAAAACCTTGGCCGATTTTTTCAATAGCTTCCAGGTCTTTGGACCGATTGACTCGAAATTTCTCCCAAACGTGGTCCTATACTGGCTGAACGAGACACAGCAGTCCGCATTGGATTCGGGTGGAATTTGTATTTTTGGTGAATAGTTTAGTGAAAGGGGGCCATTTTTCATGAAAACCTCTGGCAATTTTTTCAATAGCTTCCAGGTCTTTGGACCGATTGACTCGAAATTTCTCCCAAACGTGGTCCTATACTGGCTGAACGAGACACAGCAGTCCCCATTGGATTCGGGTGGAATTTGTATTTTTGGTGAATATTTTAGTGAAATGCGGCCATTTTTCATGAAACCCTCGGCAGATTTTTTCAATAGCTTCCAGGTCTTTGGACCGATTGACTCGAAATTTCTCCCAAACGTGGTCCTATACTGGCTGAACGAGACACAGCAGTCCCCATTGGATTCGGGTGGAATTTGTATTTTTGGTGAATATTTTAGTGAAATGCGGGCATTTTTCATGAAAACCTTGGCCGATATTTTCAATAGCTTCCAGGTCTTTGGACCGATTGACTCGAAATTTCTCCCAAACGTGGTCCTATACTGGCTGAACGAGACACAGCAGTCCCCATTGGATTCGGGTGGAATTTGTATTTTTGGTGAATATTTTAGTGAAATGAAGCCATTTTTCATGAAAACCTTGGCCGATATTTTCAATAGCTTCCAGGTCTTTGGACCGATTGACTCGAAATTTCTCCCAAACGTGGTCCTATACTGGCTGAACGAGACACAGCAGTCCCCATTGGATTCGGGTGGAATTTGTATTTTTGGTGAATATTTTAGTGAAATGAAGCCATTTTTCATGAAAACCTTGGCCGATTTTTTCAATAGCTTCCAGGTCTTTGGACCGATTGACTCGAAATTTCTCCCAAACGTGGTCCTATACTGGCTGAACGAGACACAGCAGTCCGCATTGGATTCGGGTGGAATTTGTATTTTTGGTGAATATTTTAGTGAAAGGGGGCCATTTTTCATGAAAACCTTGGCCGATTTTTTCAATAGCTTCCAGGTCTTTGGACCGATTGACTCGAAATTTCTCCCAAACGTGGTCCTATACTGGCTGAACGAGACACAGCAGTCCGCATTGGATTCGGGTGGAATTTGTATTTTTGGTGAATATTTTAGTGAAAGGGGGCCATTTTTCATGAAAACCTCTGGCGATTTTTTCAATAGCTTCCAGGTCTTTGGACCGATTGACTCGAAATTTCTCCCAAACGTGGTCCTATACTGGCTGAACGAGACACATCAGTCCCCATTGGATTCGGGTGGAATTTGTATTTTTGGTGAATATTTTAGTGAAATGAAGCCATTTTTCATGAAAACCTTGGCCGATTTTTTCAATAGCTTCCAGGTCTTTGGACCGATTGACTCGAAATTTCTCCCAAACGTGGTCCTATACTGGCTGAACGAGACACAGCAGTCCGCATTGGATTCGGGTGGAATTTGTATTTTTGGTGAATAGTTTAGTGAAAGGGGGCGATTTTTCATGAAAACCTCTGGCGATTTTTCAATAGCTTCCAGGTCTTTGGACCGATTGACTCGAAATTTCTCCCAAACGTGGTCCCTATACTGGCTGAACGAGACACAGCAGTCCCCATTGGATTCGGGTGGAATTTGTATTTTTGGTGAATATTTTAGTGAAATGAAGCCATTTTTCATGAAAACCTTGGCCGATTTTTTCAATAGCTTCCAGGTCTTTGGACCGATTGACTCGAAATTTCTCCCAAACGTGGTCCTATACTGGCTGAACGAGACACAGCAGTCCGCATTGGATTCGGGTGGAATTTGTATTTTTGGTGAATAGTTTAGTGAAAGGGGGCCATTTTTCATGAAAACCTCTGGCGATTTTTTCAATAGCTTCCAGGTCTTTGGACCGATTGACTCGAAATTTCTCCCAAACGTGGTCCTATACTGGCTGAACGAGACACAGCAGTCCCCATTGGATTCGTGTGGAATTTGTATTTTTGGTGAATATTTTAGTGAAATGCGGCCATTTTTCATGAAACCCTCGGCAGATTTTTTCAATAGCTTCCAGGTCTTTGGACCGATTGACTCGAAATTTCTCCCAAACGTGGTCCTATACTGGCTGAACGAGACACAGCAGTCCCCATTGGATTCGGGTGGAATTTGTATTTTTGGTGAATATTTTAGTGAAATGAAGCCATTTTTCATGAAAACCTTGGCCGATTTTTTCAATAGCTTCCAGGTCTTTGGACCGATTGACTCGAAATTTCTCCCAAACGTGGTCCTATACTGGCTGAACGAGACACAGCAGTCCGCATTGGATTCGGGTGGAATTTGTATTTTTGGTGAATAGTTTAGTGAAAGGGGGCGATTTTTCATGAAAACCTCTGGCGATTTTTTCAATAGCTTCCAGGTCTTTGGACCGATTGACTCGAAATTTCTCCCAAACGTGGTCCTATACTGGCTGAACGAGACACAGCAGTCCCCATTGGATTCGGGTGGAATTTGTATTTTTGGTGAATATTTTAGTGAAATGAAGCCATTTTTCATGAAAACCTTGGCCGATTTTTTCAATAGCTTCCAGGTCTTTGGACCGATTGACTCGAAATTTCTCCCAAACGTGGTCCTATACTGGCTGAACGAGACACAGCAGTCCGCATTGGATTCGGGTGGAATTTGTATTTTTGGTGAATAGTTTAGTGAAAGGGGGCCATTTTTCATGAAAACCTCTGGCGATTTTTTCAATAGCTTCCAGGTCTTTGGACCGATTGACTCGAAATTTCTCCCAAACGTGGTCCTATACTGGCTGAACGAGACACAGCAGTCCCCATTGGATTCGTGTGGAATTTGTATTTTTGGTGAATATTTTAGTGAAATGCGGCCATTTTTCATGAAACCCTCGGCAGATTTTTTCAATAGCTTCCAGGTCTTTGGACCGATTGACTCGAAATTTCTCCCAAACGTGGTCCTATACTGGCTGAACGAGACACAGCAGTCCCCATTGGATTCGGGTGGAATTTGTATTTTTGGTGAATATTTTAGTGAAATGAAGCCATTTTTCATGAAAACCTTGGCCGATTTTTTCAATAGCTTCCAGGTCTTTGGACCGATTGACTCGAAATTTCTCCCAAACGTGGTCCTATACTGGCTGAACGAGACACAGCAGTCCGCATTGGATTCGGGTGGAATTTGTATTTTTGGTGAATATTTTAGTGAAAGGGGGCCATTTTTCATGAAAACCTTGGCCGATTTTTTCAGTAGCTTCCAGGTCTTTGGACCGATTGACTCGAAATTTCTCCCAAACGTGGTCCTATACTGGCTGAACGAGACACAGCAGTCCCCATTGGATTCGGGTGGAATTTGTATTTTTGGTGAATATTTTAGTCAAATGAAGCCATTTTTCATGAAAACCTTGGCCGATTTTTTCAATAGCTTCCAGGTCTTTGGACCGATTGACTCGAAATTTCTCCCAAACGTGGTCCTATACTGGCTGAACGAGACACAGCAGTCCGCATTGGATTCGGGTGGAATTTGTATTTTTGGTGAATAGTTTAGTGAAAGGGGGCCATTTTTCATGAAAACCTCTGGCGATTTTTTCAATAGCTTCCAGGTCTTTGGACCGATTGACTCGAAATTTCTCCCAAACGTGGTCCTATACTGGCTGAACGAGACACAGCAGTCCGCATTGGATTCGGGTGGAATTTGTATTTTTGGTGAATATTTTAGTGAAATGCGGCCATTTTTCATGAAACCCTCGGCAGATTTTTTCAATAGCTTCCAGGTCTTTGGACCGATTGACTCGAAATTTCTCCCAAACGTGGTCCTATACTGGCTGAACGAGACACAGCAGTCCCATTGGATTCGGGTGGAATTTGTATTTTTGGTGAATATTTTAGTGAAATGCGGGCATTTTTCATGAAAACCTTGGCCGATATTTTCAATAGCTTCCAGGTCTTTGGACCGATTGACTCGAAATTTCTCCAAACGTGGTCCTATACTGGCTGAACGAGACACAGCAGTCCCCATTGGATTCGGGTGGAATTTGTATTTTTGGTGAATATTTTAGTGAAATGAAGCCATTTTTCATGAAAACCTTGGCCGATATTTTCAATAGCTTCCAGGTCTTTGGACCGATTGACTCGAAATTTCTCCCAAACGTGGTCCTATACTGGCTGAACGAGACACAGCAGTCCCCATTGGATTCGGGTGGAATTTGTATTTTTGGTGAATATTTTAGTGAAATGAAGCCATTTTTCATGAAAACCTTGGCCGATTTTTTCAATAGCTTCCAGGTCTTTGGACCGATTGACTCGAAATTTCTCCCAAACGTGGTCCTATACTGGCTGAACGAGACACAGCAGTCCGCATTGGATTCGGGTGGAATTTGTATTTTTGGTGAATATTTTAGTGAAAGGGGGCCATTTTTCATGAAAACCTTGGCCGATTTTTTCAATAGCTTCCAGGTCTTTGGACCGATTGACTCGAAATTTCTCCCAAACGTGGTCCTATACTGGCTGAACGAGACACAGCAGTCCGCATTGGATTCGGGTGGAATTTGTATTTTTGGTGAATATTTTAGTGAAAGGGGGCCATTTTTCATGAAAACCTCTGGCGATTTTTTCAATAGCTTCCAGGTCTTTGGACCGATTGACTCGAAATTTCTCCCAAACGTGGTCCTATACTGCTGAACGAGACACAGCAGTCCCCATTGGATTCGGGTGGAATTTGTATTTTTGGTGAATATTTTAGTGAAATGAAGCCATTTTTCATGAAAACCTTGGCCGATTTTTTCAATAGCTTCCAGGTCTTTGGACCGATTGACTCGAAATTTCTCCCAAACGTGGTCCTATGCTGGCTGAACGAGACAAAGCAGTCCCCATTGGATTCGGGTGGAATTTGTATTTTTGGTGAATATTTTAGTCAAATGAAGCCATTTTTCATGAAAACCTTGGCCGATATTTTCAATAGCTTCCAGGTCTTTGGACCGATTGACTCGAAATTTCTCCCAAACGTGGTCCTATACTGGCTGAACGAGACACAGCAGTCCCCATTGGATTCGGGTGGAATTTGTATTTTTGGTGAATATTTTAGTGAAATGAAGCCATTTTTCATGAAAACCTTGGCAGATTTTTTCAATAGCTTCCAGGTCTTTGGACCGATTGACTCGAAATTTCTCCCAAACGTGGTCCTATACTGGCTGAACGAGACACAGCAGTCCGCATTGGATTCGGGTAGAATTTGTATTTTTGGTGAATATTTTAGTGAAAGGGGGCCATTTTTCATGAAAACCTCTGGCGATTTTTTCAATAGCTTCCAGGTCTTTGGACCGATTGACTCGAAATTTCTCCCAAACCTGGTCCTAGACTGGCTGAACGAGACACAGCAGTCCGCATTGGATTCGGGTGGAATTTGTATTTTTGGTGAATATTTTAGTGAAATGAAGCCATTTTTCATGAAAACCTTGGCCGATATTTTCAATAGCTTCCAGGTCTTTGGACCGATTGACTCGAAATTTCTCCCAAACGTGGTCCTATACTGGCTGAACGAGACACAGCAGTCCCCATTGGATTCGGGTGGAATTTGTATTTTTGGTGAATATTTTAGTGAAATGAAGCCATTTTTCATGAAAACCTTGGCAGATTTTTTCAATAGCTTCCAGGTCTTTGGACCGATTGACTCGAAATTTCTCCCAAACGTGGTCCTATACTGGCTGAACGAGACACCGCAGTCCGCATTGGATTCGGGTAGAATTTGTATTTTTGGTGAATATTTTAGTGAAAGGGGGCCATTTTTCATGAAAACCTCTGGCGATTTTTTCAATAGCTTCCAGGTCTTTGGACCGATTGACTCGAAATTTCTCCCAAACCTGGTCCTAGACTGGCTGAACGAGACACAGCAGTCCCCATTGGATTCGGGTGGAATTTGTATTTTTGGTGAATATTTTAGTGAAATGCAGCCATTTTTCATGAAACCCTCGCCCGATATTTTCAATAGCTTCCAGGTCTTTAGACCAATTGACTTGAAATTTCTCCCAAACGTGGTCCTATACTGGCTGAACGAGACACAGCAGTCTCCATTGGATTCGGGTGGAATTTGTATTTTTGGTGAATATTTTAGTGAAATGCGACCATTTTTCATGAAACCCTCGGCAGATTTTTTCAATAGCTTCCAGGTCTTTGGACCGATTGACTCGAAGTTTCTCCCAAACGTGGTCCTATACTGGCTGAACGAGACACAGCAGTCCCCATTGGATTCGGGTGGAATTTGTATTTTTGGTGAATATTTTAGTGAAATGCGGGCATTTTTCATGAAAACCTTGGCCGATATTTTCAATAGCTTCCAGGTCTTTGGACCGATTGACTCGAAATTTCTCCCAAACGTGGTCCTATACTGGCTGAACGAGACACAGCAGTCCCCATTGGATTCGGGTGGAATTTGTATTTTTGGTGAATATTTTAGTGAAATGAAGCCATTTTTCATGAAAACCTTGGCCGATATTTTCAATAGCTTCCAGGTCTTTGGACCGATTGACTCGAAATTTCTCCCAAACGTGGTCCTATACTGGCTGAACGAGACACAGCAGTCCCCATTGGATTCGGGTGGAATTTGTATTTTTGGTGAATATTTTAGTGAAATGAAGCCATTTTTCATGAAAACCTTGGCCGATTTTTTCAATAGCTTCCAGGTCTTTGGACCGATTGACTCGAAATTTCTCCCAAACGTGGTCCTATACTGGCTGAACGAGACACAGCAGTCCCCATTGGATTCGGGTGGAATTTGTATTTTTGGTGAATATTTTAGTGAAAGGGGGCCATTTTTCATGAAAACCTCTGGCGATTTTTTCAATAGCTTCCAGGTCTTTGGACCGATTGACTCGAAATTTCTCCCAAACGTGGTCCTATACTGGCTGAACGAGACACAGCAGTCCCCATTGGATTCGTGTGGAATTTGTATTTTTGGTGAATATTTTAGTGAAATGCGGCCATTTTTCATGAAACCCTCGGCAGATTTTTTCAATAGCTTCCAGGTCTTTGGACCGATTGACTCGAAATTTCTCCCAAACGTGGTCCTATACTGGCTGAACGAGACACAGCAGTCCCCATTGGATTCGGGTGGAATTTGTATTTTTGGTGAATATTTTAGTGAAATGAAGCCATTTTTCATGAAAACCTTGGCCGATTTTTTCAATAGCTTCCAGGTCTTTGGACCGATTGACTCGAAATTTCTCCCAAACGTGGTCCTATACTGGCTGAACGAGACACAGCAGTCCGCATTGGATTCGGGTGGAATTTGTATTTTTGGTGAATATTTTAGTGAAATGAAGCCATTTTTCATGAAAACCTCTGCCGATATTTTCAATAGCTTCCAGGTCTTTGGACCGATTGACTCGAAATTTCTCCCAAACGTGGTCCTATGCTGGCTGAACGAGACAAAGCAGTCCCCATTGGATTCGGGTGGAATTTGTATTTTTGGTGAATATTTTAGTGAAATGAAGCCATTTTTCATGAAAACCTTGGCCGATTTTTTCAATAGCTTCCAGGTCTTTGGACCGATTGACTCGAAATTTCTCCCAAACGTGGTCCTATACTGGCTGAACGAGACACAGCAGTCCGCATTGGATTCGGGTGGAATTTGTATTTTTGGTGAATATTTTAGTGAAATGAAGCCATTTTTCATGAAAACCTTGGCCGATTTTTTCAATAGCTTCCAGGTCTTTGGACCGATTGACTCGAAATTTCTCCCAAACGTGGTCCTATACTGGCTGA
Source organism: Pagrus pagrus (assembly GCF_965226575.1). Taxonomy (NCBI): domain Eukaryota; kingdom Metazoa; phylum Chordata; class Actinopteri; order Spariformes; family Sparidae; genus Pagrus; species Pagrus pagrus. Next base: position 141 of record NW_028175211.1, on the reverse strand, counting down.
ACGAGACACAGCAGTCCGCATTGGATTCGGGTGGGAATTTGTATTTTTGGTGAATATTTTAGTGAAATGAAGCCATTTTTCATGAAAACCTTGGCAGATTTTTTCAATAGCTTCCAGGTCTTTGGACCGATTGACTCGAAA
>NW_028175212.1:82500-83792 GCF_965226575.1 Pagrus pagrus | reverse complement strand
CCACCGGATTATTGTTCAGTGACCTCTGACGATCTCCTGTTCGGTATTTGGGGTCCGTGGGGTCGAAGGTCAACGAACGGCGGTCAAAAAGACAATTTTGACACAAGTGACTCAACTTGAATCGATGCCCCCAATTTGAATTTGAAAACGGCGGGAAAATACATTTTCTTCGATATCTCGGCAACCGCTCGGCCCACAAGGCCGTGCTCGGAGTATGTGCATCGGGGGGGACGGGGCCATCCGCGTGCTAGCTTTCGGGCCCCTGGGAGGTCCAGAGGGGTCAGAGTTCACCGTTTAGGGTCAAATCCAGGCCTTTCCCTCATAATTGTGACCAATTAAGCTATATTTTGTCAAATAAAACGGCAGGACTTTGACCCAGGAAGCCGAGCTTTGAGTATGTGGCGCAGACAGTGGGGAAGATTGTTTGTGCCCGAAATCAGAGCTCTGCGCCGTTCGGAAGGGTCCGAAATGGCCAAAAAGCAACGCTCGTCCAGTTAAAGGACCTCTGTTTTGACCTCATTTCTTCAACAGCTGCCAAACGCTATGGGTTATAAGCCTGTACGTTTAATATGTTCATCAGGGGCTACTGGGCCATCCGCCAAGTCCACCCTCGGACCCCCGTGACCTCGAAAAGAGGCCAAAAGGTCAACTTTCATTACCATCAACTATGTCAAATTACAAAGTGCCCGAAAATGAATCCCCCCACACTTTGTCAGTTTTTGAGTCAGCGACTCGGCCGGGAAAAGTAAAAACAGTCGATTCAGTGCCGGCGGTCACCGTCGCCCATCCCCCGCCCGGCCGCATTCCATTCAATTAAGCCCAATAGCTCGTCAACGCCTCGAGATAGAAGGCTGAAACGCGATTACGGTATTCGGGAGGCCTTGCCCGTCCAGTAGTTTGACTGTCAGACACGTGCCACCCACCGGTGGCCGACGGGGGCCCGGTAAGTTAGGGAGACTTCATTATAGGTGAAAGTGACCCAAATCGACCCAAAGTGCCCGGTTTACTCTGTTGGAGCCCAGAGGGCCCCAGGTCGGTATGGGGCACTTCACGGGGTCCAAAGTGACCCAAATTCACCTGTTGGAGCCCAGAGGGCCCCAGGTGGGTTGGAGCCCAGAGGGCCCCAGGTGAATATGGAGCACTTTCATGGGGTCCAAAGTGACCCAAAGTGACCTGTCGGAGCCCAGAGGTCCCCAGGTGAATATGGGGCACTTTCACTGGGTGCAAAGTGACCCAAAGTGACCTGATGGAGCCCAGAGGTCCCCAGGTGAGTTGGAGCCCGGAGTACCCCA
>NW_028175212.1:45000-67500 GCF_965226575.1 Pagrus pagrus | reverse complement strand
ACCTGGGGCCCGTTGTTTTCGAATCCCACCTAGGGACCTTTGGGCTCCAGTGGGTCACTTTGGGTCACTTTGCACCCAGCGAAAGTGCCCCGTATTCACCTGGGGCGCTCTGGGCTCCGACAGGGCATTTTGGGGCACTTTGGACCCAGCGAAAGTGCCCCATATTCACCTGGGGACCTCTGGGCTCCATCCCACCCGGGCACCACATATGGTGCCACAAGGCCAGTATGGGGTAAAAAATATCACACTTCAAAATATGTCTCAATCAACTCAAAATGACCTGAAACATGCTCCTGACCACGTTCTGGAGACAACTTTTTCCAAAACCCACTTTGCCACTTTGATTTCGGCTGTCAATCTCCGCTACGCCCGACACCGCATATGGTGCCGCAAGGCCATTATGGGGTGAAAAATATCACACTTCAAAATATGTCTCAATCAACTCAAAATGACCTGAAACATGCTCCTGACCATGTTCTGGAGACAACTTTTTCCAAAACCCACTTTGACACTTTTGCCCCTTGGGTTCGAATCCCACCTAGGGACCTTTGGGCTCCAACGGGTCACTTTGGGTCACTTTGCACCCAGCGAAAGTGCCTCTTTTTCACCTAGGGCACTCTGGGCTCCGACAAGGCATTTTGGGGCACTTTGGACCCCGTAAAGTGCCCCATCTTCACCTGGGGCCCGTTGGGTTCGAATCCCACCTAGGGACCTTTGGGCTCCAATGGGTCACTGTGGGTCACTTTGCACCCAGCGAAAGTGCCCCGTATTCACCTGGGGCGCTCTGGGCTCCGACAGGGCATTTTGGGGCACTTTGGACCCCGTAAAGTGCCCCATATTCGCCTGGGGCCCGTTGGGTTCGAATCCCACCTAGGGAACTTTGGGCTCCAACGGGTCACTTTGGGTCACTTTGCACCCAGCGAAAGTGCCCAATATTCACCTAGGGCACTCTGGGCTCCGACAAGGCATTTTGGGGCACTTTGGACCCCCTAAAGTGCCCCATCTTCACCTGGGCCCGTTGGGTTCGAATCCCACCTAGGGACCTTTGGGCTCCAACGGGTCACTGTGGGTCACTTTGCACCCAGCAAAAGTGCCCAATATTCACCTAGGGCACTCTGGGCTCTGACAAGGCATTTTGGGTCACTTTGCACCCAGTGAAAGTGCCCCATATTCAGCTAGGGCACTCTGGGCTCCGACAGGGCATTTTGGGGCACTTTGGACCCCCTAAAGTGCCCCATATTCGCCTGCGGCCCGTTGGGTTCGAATCCCACCTAGGGAACTTTGGGCTCCAACGGGTCACTTTGGGTCACTTTGCACCCAGTGAAAGTGCCCCATATTCAGCTAGGGCAATCTGGGCTCCGACAGGGCATTTTGGGGCACTTTGGACCCCCTAAAGTGCCCCATCTTCACCTGGGCCCGTTGGGTTCGAATCCCACCTAGGGACCTTTGGCTCCAACGGGTCACTTTGGGTCACTTTGCACCAGGTGAAAGTGCCCCATATTCACCTAGGGCGCTCTGGGCTCCGACAAGGCATTTTGGGGCACTTTGGACCCCGTAAAGTGCCCCATATTCGCCTGGGGCCCGTTGGGTTCGAATCCCACCTAGGGACCTTTTGGCTCCAACGGGTCACTTTGGGTCACTTTGCACCCAGCGAAAGTGCCTCTTTTTCACCTAGGGCACTCTGGGCTCCGACAAGGCATTTTGGGGCACTTTGGACTCCATAAAGTGCCCCATCTTCACCTGGGGCCCGTTGGGTTCGAATCCCACCTAGGGACCTTTGGGCTCCAATGGGTCACTGTGGGTCACTTTGCACCCAGTGAAAGTGCCCAATATTCACCTGGGGCGCTCTGGGCTCCGACAAGGCAGTTTGGGGCACTTTGGACCCCGTAAAGTGCCCCATCTTCACCTGGGGCCCGTTGGGTTCGAATCCCACCTAGGGACCTTTGGGCTCCAACGGGTCACTGTGGGTCACTTTGCACCCAGCAAAAGTGCCCAATTTTCACCTACGGCGCTCTGGGCTCCGACAAGGCATTTTGGGTCACTTTGCACCCAGTGAAAGTGCCCCATATTCAGCTAGGGCACTCTGGGCTCCGACAGGGCATTTTGGGGCACTTTGGACCCCCTAAAGTGCCCCATCTTCACCTGGGCCCATTGGGTTCGAATCCCACCTAGGGACCTTTGGGCTCCAACAGGTCACTTTGGGTCACTTTGCACCCAGTGAAAGTGCCCAATATTCACCTGGGGCGCTCTGGGCTCCGACAAGGCAGTTTGGGGCACTTTGGACCCCGTAAAGTGCCCCATCTTCGCCTGGGGCCCGTTGGGTTCGAATCCCACCTAGGGACCTTTGGGCTCCAACGGGTCACTTTGGGTCACTTTGCACCCAGCGAAAGTGCCTCTTTTTCACCTAGGGCACTCTGGGCTCCGACAAGGCATTTTGGGGCACTTTGCACCCAGCGAAAGTGCCCCGTATTCCTCTGGGGCGCTCTGGGCTCCGACAGGGCATTTTGGGGCACTTTGGACCCCGTAAAGTGCCCCATCTTCGCCTGGGGCCCCTTGGGTTCGAATCCCACCTAGGGACCTTTGGGCTCCAGTGGGTCAGTTTGGGTCACTTTGCACCCAGCGAAAGTGCCCCGTATTCACCTGGGGCCCTCTGGGCTCCGACAGGGCATTTTGGGGCACTTTGGACCCAGCGAAAGTGCCCCATATTCACCTGGGGACCTCTGGGCTCCATCCCACCCGGGCACCACATATGGTGCCACAAGGCCAGTATGGGGTAAAAAATATCACACTTCAAAATATGTCTCAATCAACTCAAAATGACCTGAAACATGCTCCTGACCACGTTCTGGAGACAACTTTTTCCAAAACCCACTTTGCCACTTTGATTTCGGCTGTCAATCTCCGCTACGCCCGACACCGCATATGGTGCCGCAAGGCCATTATGGGGTGAAAAATATCACACTTCAAAATATGTCTCAATCAACTCAAAATGACCTGAAACATGCTCCTGACCATGTTCTGGAGACAACTTTTTCCAAAACCCACTTTGACACTTTTGCCCCTTGGGTTCGAATCCCACCTAGGGACCTTTGGGCTCCAACGGGTCACTTTGGGTCACTTTGCACCCAGCGAAGGTGCCTCTTTTTCACCTAGGGCACTCTGGGCTCCGACAAGGCATTTTGGGGCACTTTGGACCCCGTAAAGTGCCCCATCTTCACCTGGGGCCCGTTGGGTTCGAATCCCACCTAGGGACCTTTGGGCTCCAATGGGTCACTGTGGGTCACTTTGCACCCAGCGAAAGTGCCCCGTATTCACCTGGGGCGCTCTGGGCTCCGACAGGGCATTTTGGGGCACTTTGGACCCCGTAAAGTGCCCCATATTCGCCTGGGGCCCGTTGGGTTCGAATCCCACCTAGGGAACTTTGGGCTCCAACGGGTCACTTTGGGTCACTTTGCACCCAGCGAAAGTGCCCAATATTCACCTAGGGCACTCTGGGCTCCGACAAGGCATTTTGGGGCACTTTGGACCCCCTAAAGTGCCCCATCTTCACCTGGGCCCGTTGGGTTCGAATCCCACCTAGGGACCTTTGGGCTCCAACGGGTCACTGTGGGTCACTTTGCACCCAGCAAAAGTGCCCAATATTCACCTAGGGCACTCTGGGCTCTGACAAGGCATTTTGGGTCACTTTGCACCCAGTGAAAGTGCCCCATATTCAGCTAGGGCACTCTGGGCTCCGACAGGGCATTTTGGGGCACTTTGGACCCCCTAAAGTGCCCCATATTCGCCTGGGGCCCGTTGGGTTCGAATCCCACCTAGGGAACTTTGGGCTCCAACGGGTCACTTTGGGTCACTTTGCACCCAGCGAAAGTGCCCAATATTCACCTAGGGCACTCTGGGCTCCGACAAGGCATTTTGGGGCACTTTGGACCCCCTAAAGTGCCCCATCTTCGCCTGGGCCCGTTGGGTTCGAATCCCACCTAGGGACCTTTGGGCTCCAACGGGTCACTGTGGGTCACTTTGCACCCAGCAAAAGTGCCCAATATTCACCTAGGGCACTCTGGGCTCTGACAAGGCATTTTGGGTCACTTTGCACCCAGTGAAAGTGCCCCATATTCAGCTAGGGCACTCTGGGCTCCGACAGGGCATTTTGGGGCACTTTGGACCCCCTAAAGTGCCCCATCTTCACCTGGGCCCGTTGGGTTCGAATCCCACCTAGGGACCTTTGGCTCCAACGGGTCACTTTGGGTCACTTTGCACCAGGTGAAAGTGCCCCATATTCACCTAGGGCGCTCTGGGCTCCGACAAGGCATTTTGGGGCACTTTGGACCCCGTAAAGTGCCCCATATTCGCCTGGGGCCCGTTGGGTTCGAATCCCACCTAGGGACCTTTTGGCTCCAACGGGTCACTTTGGGTCACTTTGCACCCAGCGAAAGTGCCTCTTTTTCACCTAGGGCACTCTGGGCTCCGACAAGGCATTTTGGGGCACTTTGGACTCCATAAAGTGCCCCATCTTCACCTGGGGCCCGTTGGGTTCGAATCCCACCTAGGGACCTTTGGGCTCCAATGGGTCACTGTGGGTCACTTTGCACCCAGTGAAAGTGCCCAATATTCACCTGGGGCGCTCTGGGCTCCGACAAGGCAGTTTGGGGCACTTTGGACCCCGTAAAGTGCCCCATCTTCACCTGGGGCCCGTTGGGTTCGAATCCCACCTAGGGACCTTTGGGCTCCAACGGGTCACTGTGGGTCACTTTGCACCCAGCAAAAGTGCCCAATTTTCACCTACGGCGCTCTGGGCTCCGACAAGGCATTTTGGGTCACTTTGCACCCAGTGAAAGTGCCCCATATTCAGCTAGGGCACTCTGGGCTCCGACAGGGCATTTTGGGGCACTTTGGACCCCCTAAAGTGCCCCATCTTCACCTGGGCCCATTGGGTTCGAATCCCACCTGGGGACCTTTGGGCTCCAACAGGTCACTTTGGGTCACTTTGCACCCAGTGAAAGTGCCCAATATTCACCTGGGGCGCTCTGGGCTCCGACAAGGCAGTTTGGGGCACTTTGGACCCCGTAAAGTGCCCCATCTTCGCCTGGGGCCCGTTGGGTTCGAATCCCACCTAGGGACCTTTGGGCTCCAACGGGTCACTTTGGGTCACTTTGCACCCAGCGAAAGTGCCTCTTTTTCACCTAGGGCACTCTGGGCTCCGACAAGGCATTTTGGGGCACTTTGCACCCAGCGAAAGTGCCCCGTATTCACCTGGGGCGCTCTGGGCTCCGACAGGGCATTTTGGGGCACTTTGGACCCAGCGAAAGTGCCCCATATTCACCTGGGGACCTCTGGGCTCCATCCCACCCGGGCACCACATATGGTGCCACAAGGCCAGTATGGGGTAAAAAATATCACACTTCAAAATATGTCTCAATCAACTCAAAATGACCTGAAACATGCTCCTGACCACGTTCTGGAGACAACTTTTTCCAAAACCCACTTTGCCACTTTGATTTCGGCTGTCAATCTCCGCTACGCCCGACACCGCATATGGTGCCGCAAGGCCATTATGGGGTGAAAAATATCACACTTCAAAATATGTCTCAATCAACTCAAAATGACCTGAAACATGCTCCTGACCATGTTCTGGAGACAACTTTTTCCAAAACCCACTTTGACACTTTTGCCCCTTGGGTTCGAATCCCACCTAGGGACCTTTGGGCTCCAACGGGTCACTTTGGGTCACTTTGCACCCAGCGAAGGTGCCTCTTTTTCACCTAGGGCACTCTGGGCTCCGACAAGGCATTTTGGGGCACTTTGGACCCCGTAAAGTGCCCCATCTTCACCTGGGGCCCGTTGGGTTCGAATCCCACCTAGGGACCTTTGGGCTCCAATGGGTCACTGTGGGTCACTTTGCACCCAGCGAAAGTGCCCCGTATTCACCTGGGGCGCTCTGGGCTCCGACAGGGCATTTTGGGGCACTTTGGACCCCGTAAAGTGCCCCATATTCGCCTGGGGCCCGTTGGGTTCGAATCCCACCTAGGGAACTTTGGGCTCCAACGGGTCACTTTGGGTCACTTTGCACCCAGCGAAAGTGCCCAATATTCACCTAGGGCACTCTGGGCTCCGACAAGGCATTTTGGGGCACTTTGGACCCCCTAAAGTGCCCCATCTTCACCTGGGCCCGTTGGGTTCGAATCCCACCTAGGGACCTTTGGGCTCCAACGGGTCACTGTGGGTCACTTTGCACCCAGCAAAAGTGCCCAATATTCACCTAGGGCACTCTGGGCACTGACAAGGCATTTTGGGTCACTTTGCACCCAGTGAAAGTGCCCCATATTCAGCTAGGGCACTCTGGGCTCCGACAGGGCATTTTGGGGCACTTTGGACCCCCTAAAGTGCCCCATATTCGCCTGGGGCCCGTTGGGTTCGAATCCCACCTAGGGAACTTTGGGCTCCAACGGGTCACTTTGGGTCACTTTGCACCCAGCGAAAGTGCCCAATATTCACCTAGGGCACTCTGGGCTCCGACAAGGCATTTTGGGGCACTTTGGACCCCCTAAAGTGCCCCATCTTCGCCTGGGCCCGTTGGGTTCGAATCCCACCTAGGGACCTTTGGGCTCCAACGGGTCACTGTGGGTCACTTTGCACCCAGCAAAAGTGCCCAATATTCACCTAGGGCACTCTGGGCTCTGACAAGGCATTTTGGGTCACTTTGCACCCAGTGAAAGTGCCCCATATTCAGCTAGGGCACTCTGGGCTCCGACAGGGCATTTTGGGGCACTTTGGACCCCCTAAAGTGCCCCATCTTCACCTGGGCCCGTTGGGTTCGAATCCCACCTAGGGACCTTTGGCTCCAACGGGTCACTTTGGGTCACTTTGCACCAGGTGAAAGTGCCCCATATTCACCTAGGGCGCTCTGGGCTCCGACAAGGCATTTTGGGGCACTTTGGACCCCGTAAAGTGCCCCATATTCGCCTGGGGCCCGTTGGGTTCGAATCCCACCTAGGGACCTTTTGGCTCCAACGGGTCACTTTGGGTCACTTTGCACCCAGCGAAAGTGCCTCTTTTTCACCTAGGGCACTCTGGGCTCCGACAAGGCATTTTGGGGCACTTTGGACTCCATAAAGTGCCCCATCTTCACCTGGGGCCCGTTGGGTTCGAATCCCACCTAGGGACCTTTGGGCTCCAATGGGTCACTGTGGGTCACTTTGCACCCAGTGAAAGTGCCCAATATTCACCTGGGGCGCTCTGGGCTCCGACAAGGCAGTTTGGGGCACTTTGGACCCCGTAAAGTGCCCCATCTTCACCTGGGGCCCGTTGGGTTCGAATCCCACCTAGGGACCTTTGGGCTCCAACGGGTCACTGTGGGTCACTTTGCACCCAGCAAAAGTGCCCAATTTTCACCTACGGCGCTCTGGGCTCCGACAAGGCATTTTGGGTCACTTTGCACCCAGTGAAAGTGCCCCATATTCAGCTAGGGCACTCTGGGCTCCGACAGGGCATTTTGGGGCACTTTGGACCCCCTAAAGTGCCCCATCTTCACCTGGGCCCATTGGGTTCGAATCCCACCTGGGGACCTTTGGGCTCCAACAGGTCACTTTGGGTCACTTTGCACCCAGTGAAAGTGCCCAATATTCACCTGGGGCGCTCTGGGCTCCGACAAGGCAGTTTGGGGCACTTTGGACCCCGTAAAGTGCCCCATCTTCGCCTGGGGCCCGTTGGGTTCGAATCCCACCTAGGGACCTTTGGGCTCCAACGGGTCACTTTGGGTCACTTTGCACCCAGCGAAAGTGCCTCTTTTTCACCTAGGGCACTCTGGGCTCCGACAAGGCATTTTGGGGCACTTTGCACCCAGCGAAAGTGCCCCGTATTCACCTGGGGCGCTCTGGGCTCCGACAGGGCATTTTGGGGCACTTTGGACCCAGCGAAAGTGCCCCATATTCACCTGGGGACCTCTGGGCTCCATCCCACCCGGGCACCACATATGGTGCCACAAGGCCAGTATGGGGTAAAAAATATCACACTTCAAAATATGTCTCAATCAACTCAAAATGACCTGAAACATGCTCCTGACCATGTTCTGGAGACAACTTTTTCCAAAACCCACTTTGCCACTTTGATTTCGGCTGTCAATCTCCGCTACGCCCGACACCGCATATGGTGCCGCAAGGCCATTATGGGGTGAAAAATATCACACTTCAAAATATGTCTCAATCAACTCAAAATGACCTGAAACATGCTCCTGACCATGTTCTGGAGACAACTTTTTCCAAAACCCACTTTTCCACTTGTCCCTTGGGTTCGAATCCCACCTAGGGACCTTTGGGCTCCAACGGGTCACTGTGGGTCACTTTGCACCCAGCAAAAGTGCCCAATATTCACCTAGGGCACTCTGGGCTCTGACAAGGCATTTTGGGTCACTTTGCACCCAGTGAAAGTGCCCCATATTCAGCTAGGGCACTCTGGGCTCCGACAGGGCATTTTGGGGCACTTTGGACCCCCTAAAGTGCCCCATCTTCACCTGGGGCCCGTTGGGTTCGAATCCCACCTAGGGACCTTTGGGCTCCAACAGGTCACTTTGGGTCACTTTGCACCCAGCAAAAGTGCCCGATATTCACCTAGGGACCTCTGGGCTCCATCCCACCCGGGCACCACATATGGTGCCACAAGGCCATTATGGGGTGAAAAATATCACACTTCAAAATATGTCTCAATCAACTCAAAATGACCTGAAACATGCTCCTGACCATGTTCTGGAGACAACTTTTTCCAGAACCCACTTTGACACTTTTGCCCCTTGGGTTCGAATCCCACCTAGGGACCTTTGGGCTCCAGTGGGTCACGTTGGGTCACTTTACACCCAGCGAAAGTGCCCCATATTCACCTAGGGCACTCTGGGCTCCGACAAGGCATTTTGGGGCACTTTGGACCCCGTAAAGTGCCCCATATTCACCTGGGGCCCGTTGGGTTCGAATCCTACCTAGGGACCTTTGGGCTCCAACGGGTCACTTTGGGTCACTTTGCACCCAGCAAAAGTGCCCCATATTCACCTACGGCGCTCTGGGCTCCGACAAGGCATTTTGGTGCACTTTGGACCCCGTAAAGTGCCCCATATTCGCCTGGGGCCCGTTGGGTTCGAATCCCACCTAGGGAACTTTGGGCTCCAGCGGGTCACTTTGGGTCACTTTGCACCCAGCGAAAGTGCCCAGTATTCAGCTAGGGCACTCTGGGCTCCGACAGGCCATTTTGGGGCACTTTGGACCCCGTAAAGTGCCCCATATTCACCTGGGGCCCGTTGGGTTCGAATCCTACCTAGGGACCTTTGGGCTCCAACGGGTCACTTTGGGTCACTTTGCACCCAGCAAAAGTGCCCCATATTCGCCTGGGGCCCGTTGGGTTCGAATCCCACCTAGGGAACTTTGGGCTCCAGCGGGTCACTTTGGGTCACTTTGCACCCAGCGAAAGTGCCCAGTATTCAGCTAGGGCACTCTGGGCTCCGACAGGGCATTTTGGGGCACTTTGGACCCCCTAAAGTGCCCCATCTTCACCTGGGCCCGTTGGGTTCGAATCCCACCTAGGGACCTTTGGGCTCCAACGGGTCACTTTGGGTCACTTTGCACCCAGCAAAAGTGCCTCTTTTTCACCTACGGCACTCTGGGCTCCGACAAGGCATTTTGGGGCACTTTGGACTCCATAAAGTGCCCCATCTTCACCTGGGGCCCGTTGGGTTCGAATCCCACCTAGGGACCTTTGGGCTCCAACGGGTCACTTTGGGTCACTTTGCACCCAGCAAAAGTGCCTCTTTTTCACCTAGGGCGCTCTGGGCTCCGACAAGGCATTTTGGGGCACTTTGTACCCAGCGAAAGTGCCTCTTTTTCACCTAGGGCGCTCTGGGCTCCGACAAGGCATTTTGGGGAACTTTGGACCCCGTAAAGTGCCCCATCTTCACCTGGGGCCCGTTGGGTTCGAATCCCACCTAGGGACCTTTGGGCTCCAATGGGTCACTGTGGGTCACTTTGCACCCAGCGAAAGTGCCCCATATTCACCTGGGGTGCTCTGGGCTCCGACAGGGCATTTTGGGGCACTTTGGACCCCCTAAAGTGCCCCATCTTCACCTGGGGCCCGTTGGGTTCGAATCCCACCTAGGGACCTTTGGGCTCCAATGGGTCACTGTGGGTCACTTTGCACCCAGCGAAAGTGCCCCATATTCACCTGGGGCGCTCTGGGCTCCGACAGGGCATTTTGGGGCACTTTGGACCCCCTAAAGTGCCCCATCTTCACCTGGGCCCGTTGGGTTCGAATCCCACCTAGGGACCTTTGGCTCCAACAGGTCACTTTGGGTCACTTTATACCCAGTGAAAGTGCCCAATATTCACCTAGGGCGCTCTGGGCTCCGACAAGGCATTTTGGGGCACTTTGTACCCAGCGAAAGTGCCCCGTATTCCTCTGGGGCGCTCTGGGCTCCGACAGGGCATTTTGGGGCACTTTGGACCCCCTAAAGTGCCCCATCTTCGCCTGGGGCCCCTTGGGTTCGAATCCCACCTAGGGACCTTTGGGCTCCAATGGGTCACTGTGGGTCACTTTGCACCCAGCGAAAGTGCCCCGTATTCACCTGGGGCGCTCTGGGCTCCGACAGGGCATTTTGGGGCACTTTGGACCCCGTAAAGTGCCCCATATTCGCCTGGGGCCCGTTGGGTTCGAATCCCACCTAGGGAACTTTGGGCTCCAACGGGTCACTTTGGGTCACTTTGCACCCAGCGAAAGTGCCCAATATTCACCTAGGGCACTCTGGGCTCCGACAAGGCATTTTGGGGCACTTTGGACCCCCTAAAGTGCCCCATCTTCACCTGGGCCCGTTGGGTTCGAATCCCACCTAGGGACCTTTGGGCTCCAACGGGTCACTGTGGGTCACTTTGCACCCAGCAAAAGTGCCCAATATTCACCTAGGGCACTCTGGGCTCTGACAAGGCATTTTGGGTCACTTTGCACCCAGTGAAAGTGCCCCATATTCAGCTAGGGCACTCTGGGCTCCGACAGGGCATTTTGGGGCACTTTGGACCCCCTAAAGTGCCCCATATTCGCCTGCGGCCCGTTGGGTTCGAATCCCACCTAGGGAACTTTGGGCTCCAACGGGTCACTTTGGGTCACTTTGCACCCAGTGAAAGTGCCCCATATTCAGCTAGGGCAATCTGGGCTCCGACAGGGCATTTTGGGGCACTTTGGACCCCCTAAAGTGCCCCATCTTCACCTGGGCCCGTTGGGTTCGAATCCCACCTAGGGACCTTTGGCTCCAACGGGTCACTTTGGGTCACTTTGCACCAGGTGAAAGTGCCCCATATTCACCTAGGGCGCTCTGGGCTCCGACAAGGCATTTTGGGGCACTTTGGACCCCGTAAAGTGCCCCATATTCGCCTGGGGCCCGTTGGGTTCGAATCCCACCTAGGGACCTTTTGGCTCCAACGGGTCACTTTGGGTCACTTTGCACCCAGCGAAAGTGCCTCTTTTTCACCTAGGGCACTCTGGGCTCCGACAAGGCATTTTGGGGCACTTTGGACTCCATAAAGTGCCCCATCTTCACCTGGGGCCCGTTGGGTTCGAATCCCACCTAGGGACCTTTGGGCTCCAATGGGTCACTGTGGGTCACTTTGCACCCAGTGAAAGTGCCCAATATTCACCTGGGGCGCTCTGGGCTCCGACAAGGCAGTTTGGGGCACTTTGGACCCCGTAAAGTGCCCCATCTTCACCTGGGGCCCGTTGGGTTCGAATCCCACCTAGGGACCTTTGGGCTCCAACGGGTCACTGTGGGTCACTTTGCACCCAGCAAAAGTGCCCAATTTTCACCTACGGCGCTCTGGGCTCCGACAAGGCATTTTGGGTCACTTTGCACCCAGTGAAAGTGCCCCATATTCAGCTAGGGCACTCTGGGCTCCGACAGGGCATTTTGGGGCACTTTGGACCCCCTAAAGTGCCCCATCTTCACCTGGGCCCATTGGGTTCGAATCCCACCTAGGGACCTTTGGGCTCCAACAGGTCACTTTGGGTCACTTTGCACCCAGTGAAAGTGCCCAATATTCACCTGGGGCGCTCTGGGCTCCGACAAGGCAGTTTGGGGCACTTTGGACCCCGTAAAGTGCCCCATCTTCGCCTGGGGCCCGTTGGGTTCGAATCCCACCTAGGGACCTTTGGGCTCCAACGGGTCACTTTGGGTCACTTTGCACCCAGCGAAAGTGCCTCTTTTTCACCTAGGGCACTCTGGGCTCCGACAAGGCATTTTGGGGCACTTTGCACCCAGCGAAAGTGCCCCGTATTCCTCTGGGGCGCTCTGGGCTCCGACAGGGCATTTTGGGGCACTTTGGACCCCGTAAAGTGCCCCATCTTCGCCTGGGGCCCCTTGGGTTCGAATCCCACCTAGGGACCTTTGGGCTCCAGTGGGTCAGTTTGGGTCACTTTGCACCCAGCGAAAGTGCCCCGTATTCACCTGGGGCCCTCTGGGCTCCGACAGGGCATTTTGGGGCACTTTGGACCCAGCGAAAGTGCCCCATATTCACCTGGGGACCTCTGGGCTCCATCCCACCCGGGCACCACATATGGTGCCACAAGGCCAGTATGGGGTAAAAAATATCACACTTCAAAATATGTCTCAATCAACTCAAAATGACCTGAAACATGCTCCTGACCACGTTCTGGAGACAACTTTTTCCAAAACCCACTTTGCCACTTTGATTTCGGCTGTCAATCTCCGCTACGCCCGACACCGCATATGGTGCCGCAAGGCCATTATGGGGTGAAAAATATCACACTTCAAAATATGTCTCAATCAACTCAAAATGACCTGAAACATGCTCCTGACCATGTTCTGGAGACAACTTTTTCCAAAACCCACTTTGACACTTTTGCCCCTTGGGTTCGAATCCCACCTAGGGACCTTTGGGCTCCAACGGGTCACTTTGGGTCACTTTGCACCCAGCGAAGGTGCCTCTTTTTCACCTAGGGCACTCTGGGCTCCGACAAGGCATTTTGGGGCACTTTGGACCCCGTAAAGTGCCCCATCTTCACCTGGGGCCCGTTGGGTTCGAATCCCACCTAGGGACCTTTGGGCTCCAATGGGTCACTGTGGGTCACTTTGCACCCAGCGAAAGTGCCCCGTATTCACCTGGGGCGCTCTGGGCTCCGACAGGGCATTTTGGGGCACTTTGGACCCCGTAAAGTGCCCCATATTCGCCTGGGGCCCGTTGGGTTCGAATCCCACCTAGGGAACTTTGGGCTCCAACGGGTCACTTTGGGTCACTTTATACCCAGTGAAAGTGCCCAATATTCACCTAGGGCGCTCTGGGCTCCGACAAGGCATTTTGGGGCACTTTGTACCCAGCGAAAGTGCCCCGTATTCCTCTGGGGCGCTCTGGGCTCCGACAGGGCATTTTGGGGCACTTTGGACCCCCTAAAGTGCCCCATCTTCGCCTGGGGCCCCTTGGGTTCGAATCCCACCTAGGGACCTTTGGGCTCCAATGGGTCACTGTGGGTCACTTTGCACCCAGCGAAAGTGCCCCATATTCACCTGGGGCGCTCTGGGCTCCGACAGGGCATTTTGGGGCACTTTGGACCCCCTAAAGTGCCCCATCTTCACCTGGGCCCGTTGGGTTCGAATCCCACCTAGGGACCTTTGGCTCCAACAGGTCACTTTGGGTCACTTTATACCCAGTGAAAGTGCCCAATATTCACCTAGGGCGCTCTGGGCTCCGACAAGGCATTTTGGGGCACTTTGTACCCAGCGAAAGTGCCCCGTATTCCTCTGGGGCGCTCTGGGCTCCGACAGGGCATTTTGGGGCACTTTGGACCCCCTAAAGTGCCCCATCTTCGCCTGGGGCCCCTTGGGTTCGAATCCCACCTAGGGACCTTTGGGCTCCAATGGGTCACTGTGGGTCACTTTGCACCCAGCGAAAGTGCCCCATATTCACCTGGGGCGCTCTGGGCTCCGACAGGGCATTTTGGGGCACTTTGGACCCCCTAAAGTGCCCCATCTTCACCTGGGCCCGTTGGGTTCGAATCCCACCTAGGGACCTTTGGCTCCAACAGGTCACTTTGGGTCACTTTATACCCAGTGAAAGTGCCCAATATTCACCTAGGGCGCTCTGGGCTCCGACAAGGCATTTTGGGGCACTTTGCACCCAGCGAAAGTGCCCCGCATTCACCTGGGGCGCTCTGGGCTCCGACAGGGCATTTTGGGGCACTTTGGACCCCGTAAAGTGCCCCATCTTCACCTGGGGCCCGTTGGGTTCGAATCCCACCTAGGGACCTTTGGGCTCCAACAGGTCACTTTGGGTCACTTTGCACCCAGCAAAAGTGCCCGATATTCACCTAGGGCACTCTGGGCTCCGACAAGGCATTTTGGGGCACTTTGGACGCCGTAAAGTGCCCCATATTCACCTGGGGACCTCTGGGCTCCATCCCACCCGGGCACCACATATGGTGCCACAAGGCCAGTATTGGGTAAAAAATATCACACTTCAAAATATGTCTCAATCAACTCAAAATGACCTGAAACATGCTCCTGACCACGTTCTGGAGACAACTTTTTCCAAAACCCACTTTGACACTTTTGCCCCTTGGGTTCGAATCCCACCTAGGGACCTTTGGGCTCCAGTGGGTCACGTTGGGTCACTTTACACCCAGTGAAAGTGCCCCATATTCACCTGGGGCCCTCTGGGCTCCGACCCACGTGGGGACCTCTGGTCTCCGACAGGTCACTTTGGGTCGCTTTGGACCCCGCGAAAGTGCCCCATATTCACCTAGGGCTCTGTGGGCTCCGACAAGGCATTTCGGGTCACTTTGCACCCAGCGAAAGCGCCCCAGTATTCACCTGGGGCTCTCTGGGCTCCGACAAGGCACTTTGGGTCACTTTGCACCCAGCGAAAGTGCCCCGGATTCACCTGGGGCGCTCTGGGCTCCGACAGGGCATTTTGGGGCACTTTGGACCCCCTAAAGTGCCCCATCTTCACCTGGGGCCCGTTGGGTTCGAATCCCACCTAGGGACCTTTGGGCTCCAATGGGTCACTGTGGGTCACTTTGCACCCAGCGAAAGTGCCCCGTATTCACCTGGGGCGCTCTGGGCTCCGACAGGGCATTTTGGGGCACTTTGGACCCAGTGAAAGTGTCCCATATTCACCTGAGCTGTTTAACCACATTTCCTTGAATAAATCATCAACACTTTGAGCTAGGGAGCTGAGCTTTTAATATGTTGTCCACACTGTACAGGAGATTGTTGATACCAAAAATCAGGCCTCTGTGACCTTCAGAAGGGTCACAACTGACTGACCAGGGTCATGTCCAGGCTTCTCAGGCCTGCAGATGGAAGGCCTTTAGTTTAATAACTTCCACATGCTTTGGGTTATAAGTCTGAAACTTTCAGAGGTTCATCAGGGGCCGAGGCTCATCCACTGTTTGCAATTTCAGAGCCGTGCGACCTTCACAAGCGGTCAAAGGTCACGATGAGTGTTCACCTGAGCTGTTTAACCACATTTCCTTGAATAAATCATCAATACTTTGAGCTAGGGAGCTGAGCTTTTAATATGTTGTCCACACTGTACAGGAGATTGTTGATACCAAAAATCAGAGCTCTGTGACCTTCAGAAAGGTCACAGCTGACTGCCCAGGGTCACGTCCAGGCTTCAGAGGCCGGCCTTTGGAAGGCCTTTAGTCTAATAACTTCCACAGGGTTTGGGTTATAAGCCTGAAACTTTCATAGGTTTATCAGGGGTACCCAGCCATCCAGCATACCAAGTTTGGGGTCCCCGGGGTCAAAGGTCGCCACACGGCGGCCAGAAAAGTTAAAAAAGTGACTTAAATTGAATCGATGCCCCCAATTTGAATTTGAAAATGGCGGGAAAATACATTTTCTTCCATATCTCGGCAACCGCTTGGCCCAGAAGGCCGAGGTCGGACTATGTGGTTCAGACAGTGTGGAAGATTGTTGATGCCAAAGATCAGAGCTCTGTGACCTTCAGAAAGGTCACAGCTGACTGTCCAGGGTCGCGTCCAGGCTTCAAGGCCTGCAGATGGAAGGCCTTTAGTTTAATAACTTCCACATGCTTTGGGTTATAAGCCTGAAACTTTCAGAGGTTCATCAGGGGCCGAGGCTCATCCACCGTGTGCAATTACAGACCTGTCCAACCTTTACAAGGGTCAGAGGTCACGATGAGTGTTTAAAATGAGCTGTTTAAGCACATTTCCCAGGATAAATCATCAATACTTTGAGCTGGGGAGCCGAGCTTTTAGTATGTTGTCCACACTGTACAGGAGATTGTTGATGCAAAAAATCAGAGCTCTGTGACCTTCAGAAGGGTCACAGCTGACCGTCCAGGGTCATGTCCAGGCTTCTCAGGCCTGCAGATGGAAGGCCTTTAGTTTAATAACTTCCACATGCTTTGGGTTATAAGTCTGAAACTTTCAGAGGTTCATCAGGGGCCTAGACCCATCCACTGTGTGCAATTACAGATCCGTGCGACCTTCACAAGCGGTCAGAGGTCACGATGGGTGTTTACTTTAGCTCGTTAAGCACATTTCCCTGAATAAATCATCAATACTTTGAGCTAGGGAGCTGAGCTTTCAGTATGTTGTCCACACTGTACAGGAGATTGTTGATGCCAAAAATCAGGCCTCTGTGACCTTCAGAAAGGTCACAGCTGACTGCCCAGGGTTGCGTCCAGGCTTCAAGGCCTGCAGATGGAAGGCCTTTAGTTTAATAACTTCCACATGCTTTGGGTTATAAGTCTGAAACTTTCAGGGGTTCATCAGGGGCCTAGCCTCGTCCACTGTGTGCAATTACAGACCTGTCCAACCTTTACAAGGGTCAGAGGTCACGATGAGTGTTTAAAATGAGCTGTTTAAGCACATTTCCCAGGATAAATCATCAATACTTTGAGCTGGGGAGCTGAGCTTTCAGTATGTTGTCCACACTGTACAGGAGATTGTTGATGCCAAAAATCAGAGCTCTGTGACCTTCAGAAGGGTCACAGCTGACCGTCCAGGGTCGCGTCCAGCTACTGAGGCCTGCAGATGGAAGGCCTTTAGTTTAATAACTTCCACACGCTTTGGGTTATAAGTCTGAAACTTTCAGGGGTTCATCAGGGGCCTAGCCTTGTCCACTGTGTGCAATTTCAGAGCCGTGCGACCTTCACAAGCGGTCAGAGGTCACGATGGGTGTTTACCTGAGCTCGTTAAGCACATTTCCCTGAATAAATCATCAATACTTTGAGCTAGGGAGCTGAGCTTTCAGTATGTTGTCCACACTGTACAGGAGATTGTTGATGCCAAAAATCAGACCTCTCTGACCTTCAGAAAGGTCACAGCTGACTGCCCAGGGTCACGTCCAGGCTTCAGAGGCTGGCCTTTGGAAGGCCTTTAGTCTAATAACTTCCACACGCTTTGGGTTATAAGCCTGAAACTTTCATAGGTTTATCAGGGGTATCCAGGCATCCAGCATACCAAGTTTGGGGTCCCTGGGGTCAAAGGTCGCCGAACGGCGGCCAGAAAAGTTAAAAAAGTGACCTAAATTGAATCAATGCCCCCAATTTGAATTTGAAAACATACATTTTCTTCGATATCTCGGCAACCGTTTGGCCCAGAAGTCCGAGCTCGGACTATGTGGTTCAGACAGAGTGGAAGATTGTTGATGCCAAAAATCAGACCTCTCTGACCTTCACAAGGGTCACAGCTGACTGTCCAGGGTCGCGTCCAGCTTCTGAGGCCTGCAGATGGAAGGCCTTTAGTTTAATAACTTCCACATGCTTTGGGTTATAAGTCTGAAACTTTCAGGGGTTCATCAGGGGCCTAGCCTCGTCCACTGTGTGCAATTTCAGAGCCGTGCGACCTTCACAAGCGGTCAGAGGTCACGATGGGTGTTTACCTGAGCTCGTTAAGCACATTTCCCTGAATAAATCATCAATACTTTGAGCTAGGGAGCTGAGCTTTCAGTATGTTGTCCACACTGTACAGGGGATTGTTGATACCAAAAATCAGGCCTCTGTGACCTTCAGAAGGGTCACAGCTGACTGTCCAGGGTCATGTCCAGGCTTCTCAGGCCTGCAGATGGAAGGCCTTTAGTTTAATAACTTCCACACGCTTTGGGTTATAAGTCTGAAACTTTCAGGGGTTCATCAGGGGCCGAGGCTCATCCACCGTGTGCAATTACAGATCCGTGCGACCTTCACAAGTGGTCAGAGGTCACGATGAGTGTTAAAATGAGCTGTTTAACCACATTTCCATGAATAAATCATCAATACTTTGAGCTGGGGAGCTGAGCTCTCAGTATGTTGTTCATACTGTACAGGAGATTGTTGATACCAAATATCAGACCTCTCTGACCTTCACAAGGGTCACAGCTGACTGATAATTTGTCAAATAAAACAGCAAGACTTTGACCCAGGAAGCCCAGCTTTGAGTATGTGGTTCAGACAGTGGGGAAGATTGTTTGTGCCAAAAATCAGAGCTCTGCGCCATTCGGAAGGGTCCAAAATGGCCAAAAAGCACATTGTCGTCCGACCCGAGGTTA
Source organism: Pagrus pagrus (assembly GCF_965226575.1). Taxonomy (NCBI): domain Eukaryota; kingdom Metazoa; phylum Chordata; class Actinopteri; order Spariformes; family Sparidae; genus Pagrus; species Pagrus pagrus. The sequence continues at coordinate 48,968 of NW_028175212.1, read as the reverse complement.
AAGCTGCAGCCGATTTTAATAGCTTACAATTTTTTTCATCTAGGACTACGAAATTGGAATAAGTTGCTCATCAGACGGCCTAGTATCAGAAAATCCTAGTCCCGTTGCGATTGGACCACCGTGGAGCTACTTGGCTTTCCCATTGGCCCACAGACTTGGGCCTTGGGGTGATCGATCCAGATCTCGTTACAAGTCCGCAGACCAAGTTTCGAGGCATTCGGACCGTTACTGTGGAAACGGCGGGGGCCGGAAGGTTTTCGTTCAAAGCCCCGCCTCTCCCACAGTAAGGGTCCGATCGGCACCGAACGGACGTCTACGCGCTCGCCCCGGGCCCCCGAACCACATATTTCAATTTCAGACCGGCACGACATTTGGAACCGGACTTCCTCCAAAGCTGTCAGCCGGATCAGAAGGTCTAAAAGGCTATGGGTCGTACAGCTATGGATTTCTCAGATCTCAGACAGCCAATTAAGAAAACCGCTGGGATTTGGGTTTTTTTTCCACCGGATTATTGTTCAGTGACCTCCGATGGTCTTGTGTTCCGACTTTGGGGTCCGTGGGGTCAAAGGTCGCCGAACGACAGCCAAAAAGACACTTTATTTCGACCCAAGGTTAAAGTGCTATAAAACTGTTATCTTTAATAGCTTCCACACGCTTTGGGTTATAAGCCTGAAACTTTCAGGGGTTCATCAGGGGCCGAGGCTCATCCACTGTGTGCAATTACAGATCTGTGCGACCTTCACAAGCGGTCAGAGGTCACGATGGGTGTTTACCTGAGCTCGTTAAGCACATTTCCCTGAATAAATCATCAATACTTTGAGCTGGGGAGCTGAGCTCTCAGTATGTTGTCCACACTGTACAGGAGATTGTTGATGCCAAAAATCAGACCTCTCTGACCTTCACAAGGGTCACAGCTGACTGACCAGGGTCGCGTCCAGCTTCTGAGGCCTGCATCTGGAAGGCCTTTAGTTTAATAGCTTCCACAGGGTTTGGGTTATAAGCCTGAAACTTTCAGAGGCTCATCAGGGCTATCCAGCCATCCAGCATACCAAGTTTGGGGTCCCTGGGGTCAAAGGTCGCCGAACGGCGGCCAGAAAAGTTAAAAAAGTGACTTAAATTGAATCGATGCCCCCAATTTGAATTTGAAAACGGCGGGAAAATAAATTTTCTTCCATATCTCGGCAACCGTTTGGCCCAGAAGGCCGTGCTCGGAGTATGTGCATCGGGGGGGACGGGGCCATCCGCGTGCTAACTTTCAGACCCCTGGGAGGCCCAGAGGGGTCAGAGGTCACCGTTTAGGGTCAAATCCAGGCCTTTCCCTCATAATTGTGACCAATTTAGCTATATTTTGTCAAATAAAACGGCAGGACTTTGACCCAGGAAGCCCAGCTTTGAGTATGTGGTGCAGACAGTGGGGAAGATTGTTTGTGCCCAAAATCAGAGCTCTGCGCCATTCGGAAGGGTCCAAAATGGCCAAAAAGCACATTCTCGTCCGACCCGAGGTTAAAGCGCCCAACCGTCTATAATAGCTCACGCATTTTTTCATCTAGGACCACGAAATTGGAACAAGATGCTCATCAGACGGCCTAGTATCAGAAAACCCTAGTCCCGTTGCGATTGGACCACCGTGGAGCTACTTGGCTTTCCCATTGGCCCACAGACTCGGGCCTTGGGGTGATCGATCCAGATCTCGTTACAAGTCCGCAGACCAAGTTTCGAGGCATTCGGACCGTTACTGTGGAAACGGCGGGGGCCGGAAGGTTTTCGTTCAAAGCCCCGCCTCTCCCACAGTAAGGGTCCGATCGGCACCGAAGGGACGTCTACGCGCTCGCCCCGGGCCCCCGAACCACATATTCAAATTTCAGACCGGCACGACCTTTGGAACCGGACTTCCTCCAAAGCTGTCAGCCGGATCAGAGGGTCTAAAAGGCTATGGGTCGTACAACACTAGATTTTTCAGATTTCAGACAGCCAATTAAGGAAACCGCTGGGATTTGTGGGTTTTTTCCACCGGATTATTGTTCAGTGACCTCTGACGATCTCCTGTTCGGTATTTGGGGTCCGTGGGGTCGAAGGTCAACGAACGGCGGTCAAAAAGACAATTTTGACACAAGTGACTCAACTTGAATCGATGCCCCCAATTTGAATTTGAAAACGGCGGGAAAATACATTTTCTTCGATATCTCGGCAACCGCTCGGCCCACAAGGCCGTGCTCGGAGTATGTGCATCGGGGGGGACGGGGCCATCCGCGTGCTAGCTTTCGGGCCCCTGGGAGGTCCAGAGGGGTCAGAGTTCACCGTTTAGGGTCAAATCCAGGCCTTTCCCTCATAATTGTGACCAATTAAGCTATATTTTGTCAAATAAAACGGCAGGACTTTGACCCAGGAAGCCGAGCTTTGAGTATGTGGCGCAGACAGTGGGGAAGATTGTTTGTGCCCGAAATCAGAGCTCTGCGCCGTTCGGAAGGGTCCGAAATGGCCAAAAAGCAACGCTCGTCCAGTTAAAGGACCTCTGTTTTGACCTCATTTCTTCAACAGCTGCCAAACGCTATGGGTTATAAGCCTGTACGTTTAATATGTTCATCAGGGGCTACTGGGCCATCCGCCAAGTCCACCCTCGGACCCCCGTGACCTCGAAAAGAGGCCAAAAGGTCAACTTTCATTACCATCAACTATGTCAAATTACAAAGTGCCCGAAAATGAATCCCCCCACACTTTGTCAGTTTTTGAGTCAGCGACTCGGCCGGGAAAAGTAAAAACAGTCGATTCAGTGCCGGCGGTCACCGTCGCCCATCCCCCGCCCGGCCGCATTCCATTCAATTAAGCCCAATAGCTCGTCAACGCCTCGAGATAGAAGGCTGAAACGCGATTACGGTATTCGGGAGGCCTTGCCCGTCCAGTAGTTTGACTGTCAGACACGTGCCACCCACCGGTGGCCGACGGGGGCCCGGTAAGTTAGGGAGACTTCATTATAGGTGAAAGTGACCCAAATCGACCCAAAGTGCCCGGTTTACTCTGTTGGAGCCCAGAGGGCCCCAGGTCGGTATGGGGCACTTCACGGGGTCCAAAGTGACCCAAATTCACCTGTTGGAGCCCAGAGGGCCCCAGGTGGGTTGGAGCCCAGAGGGCCCCAGGTGAATATGGAGCACTTTCATGGGGTCCAAAGTGACCCAAAGTGACCTGTCGGAGCCCAGAGGTCCCCAGGTGAATATGGGGCACTTTCACTGGGTGCAAAGTGACCCAAAGTGACCTGATGGAGCCCAGAGGTCCCCAGGTGAGTTGGAGCCCGGAGTACCCCAGGTGAATACGGGGCACTTTCACTGGGTGCAAAGTGACCCAAAGTGACCTGTCGGAGCCCAGAGTACCCCATGTGAATATGGGGCACTTTCACTGGGTGCAAGGTGACCCAAAGTGACCTGATGGAGCCCAGAGGTCCCCAGGTGAGTTGGAGCCCGAGGTACCCCAGGTGAATATGGGGCACTTTCACCTGGTGCAAAGTAACCCAAAGTGACCTGTTGGAGCCAAAGGTCCCTAGGTGGGATTCGAACCCAACGGGCCCCAGGTGAATATGGGGCACTTTACGGGGTCCAAAGTGCCCCAAAATGCCCTGTCGGAGCCCAGAGTGCCCCAGGTGAATATGGGGCACTTTCACTGGGTGCAAAGTGACCCAAAGTGACCTGTTGGAGCCAAAGGTCCCTAGGTGGGATTCGAACCCAACGGGCCCCAGGTGAATATGGGGCACTTTACGGGGTCCAAAGTGCCCCAAAATGCCCTGTCGGAGCCCAGAGTGCCCCAGGTGAATATGGGGCACTTTCACTGGGTGCAAAGTGACCCAAAATGCCTTGTCGTAGCCCAGAGTGCCCTAGGTGAATATGGGGCACTTTCACTGGGTGCAAAGTGACCCAAAGTGACCTGTTGGAGCCAAAGGTCCCTAGGTGGGATTCGAACCCAACGGGCCCCAGGTGAAT
>NW_028175212.1:37500-40000 GCF_965226575.1 Pagrus pagrus | reverse complement strand
CTGGGGCTGGGGCCAGGGCTGGAGCCCGGCCTGGTCTCCCCTGCTTAGGGTTAGGGGTCTGGGAGGCAGCTGGCTGGGGCCGGAGCCAGGGCTGGTCTCCCCTGCTTAGGGTTAGGCGTGTGGGAGGCAGCTGGCTGGGGCCGGAGCCCGGCCTGGTCTCCCCGGCTTAGGGTTAGGCGTGTGGGAGGCAGCTGGCTGGAGGCCGGAGCCAGGGCTGGTCTCCCCGGCTTAGGGTTAGGCGTGTGGGAGGCAGCTGGCTGGGGCTGGGGCTGGGGCCAGGGCTGGAGCCCGGCCTGGTCTCCCCTGCTTAGGGTTAGGCGTGTGGGAGGCAGCTGGCTGGGGCTGGGGCTGGGGCCAGGGCTGGAGCCCGGCCTGGTCTCCCCTGCTTAGGGTTAGGCGTGTGGGAGGCAGCTGGCTGGGGCTGGGGCTGGGGCCAGGGCTGGAGCCCGGCCTGGTCTCCCCGGCTTAGGGTTAGGCGTGTGGGAGGCAGCTGGCTGGGGCTGGGGCTGGGGCCAGGGCTGGAGCCCGGCCTGGTCTCCCCGGCTTAGGGTTAGGCGTGTGGGAGGCAGCTGGCTGGGGCTGGGGCTGGGGCCAGGGCTGGAGCCCGGCCTGGTCTCCCCGGCTTAGGGTTAGGCGTGTGGGAGGCAGCTGGCTGGGGCTGGGGCTGGGGCCAGGGCTGGAGCCCGGCCTGGTCTCCCCGGCTTAGGGTTAGGCGTGTGGGAGGCAGCTGGCTGGGGCTGGGGCTGGGGCCAGGGCTGGAGCCCGGCCTGGTCTCCCCGGCTTAGGGTTAGGCGTGTGGGAGGCAGCTGGCTGGGGCTGGGGCTGGGGCCAGGGCTGGAGCCCGGCCTGGTCTCCCCGGCTTAGGGTTAGGCGTGTGGGAGGCAGCTGGCTGGGGCTGGGGCTGGGGCCAGGGCTGGAGCCCGGCCTGGTCTCCCCGGCTTAGGGTTAGGCGTGTGGGAGGCAGCTGGCTGGGGCTGGGGCTGGGGCCAGGGCTGGAGCCCGGCCTGGTCTCCCCGGCTTAGGGTTAGGCGTGTGGGAGGCAGCTGGCTGGGGCTGGAGGGTTAGGGTTAGGGTTAGGGTAAGGGTTAGGTGTGGTGGTGAGGCGGCAGGGCCTCCGGAAGGCAGCTGGCTGGGGCTGGAGCCCGGCCTGGCCTCCCCGGCTTAGGGTTAGGCGTGTGGGAGGCAGCTGGCTGGAGGCTGGGGCCAGGGCTGGTCTCCCCTGCTTAGGGTTAGGCGTGTGGGAGGCAGCTGGCTGGGGCTGGAGCCAGGGCTGGTCTCCCCGGCTTAGGGTTAGGCGTCTGGGAGGCAGCTGGCTGGGGCTGGGGCCAGGGCTGGAGCCCGGCCTGGTCTCCCCTGCTTAGTGTTAGGCGTGTGGGAGGCAGCTGGCTGGGGCTGGAGCCCGGGCTGGTCTCCCCTGCTTAGGGTTAGGCGTGTGGGAGGCAGCTGGCTGGGGCTGGGGCCAGGGCTGGGGCCAGGGCTGGGGCCAGGGCTGGTCTCCCCTGCTTAGGGTTAGGCCTGTGGAAGGCACCTGGCTGGGGCACGGTGGAAAACACTTAGGCTGTGGAGAGGAGCAAAAAATAATTTTCGACCGTGACCACGAGAAAAACGGCCCAAGTAGGGTCCGTTTTCCCGTGGTCACGGTGGAAAACACTTAGGCTGTGGAGAGGAGCAAAAAATAATTTTCGACCGTGACCACGAGAAAAACGGCCCAAGTAGGGTCCGTTTTCCCGTGGTCACGGTGGAAAACACTTAGGCTGTGGAGAGGAGCAAAAAAAAAAATTTGACCGTGACCACGAGAAAAACGGCCCAAGTAGGGTCCGTTTTCCCGTGGTCACGGTGGAAAACACTTAGGCTGTGAGAGGAGCAAAAAAAAAATTTTGACCGTGACCACGAGAAAAACGGCCCAAGTAGGGTCATTTTTCCCGTGGTCACGGTCGAAAACACTTAGGCTCTGAGCGGAGCAAAAAAAAAATTTTGACCGTGACCACGAGAAAAACGGCCAAAGTAGGGTCATTTTTCCCGTGGTCACGGTCGAAATTTTTTTTTTTTTTCTGGGGGGGTTTTGCAAGCGCCCTTCCACCGTGACCACGGGGGCCGTCTCCCGTGGTCACGGTCGAGAGTTGTTCCTGGGGGGGTTTTTCAAGCTACCTTCTGTACGCTTATGGGAAGGGGAGTACCAGGGGAGCGAAAAAATAATTCTAAGTGTTTTCGACCGTGACCACGGGAAAACGGACCCTACTTTGGCCGTTTTCTCGTGGTCACGGTCGAAATTTTTTTTTTTTTCTGGGGGGTGTTTGCAAGCGCCCTTACACCGTGACCACGAGAAAACGGGCCCAAGTAGGGTCCGTTTTCCCGTGGTCACGGTCGAAATTTTTTTTTTTTTCTGGGGGGTGTTTGCAAGCGCCCTTCCACCGTGACCACGAGAAAACGGGCCCAAGTAGGGTCCGTTTTCCCGTGGTCACGGTCGAAATTTTTTTTTTTTTTCTGGGGGGTGTTTGCA
>NW_028175212.1:25000-27500 GCF_965226575.1 Pagrus pagrus | reverse complement strand
CCCCGGCTTAGGGTTAGGCGTGTGGGAGGCAGCTGGCTGGGGCTGGGGCTGGGGCCAGGGCTGGAGCCCGGCCTGGTCTCCCCTGCTTAGGGTTAGGCGTGTGGGAGGCAGCTGGCTGGGGCTGGGGCTGGGGCCAGGGCTGGAGCCCGGCCTGGTCTCCCCTGCTTAGGGTTAGGCGTGTGGGAGGCAGCTGGCTGGGGCTGGGGCTGGGGCCAGGGCTGGAGCCCGGCCTGGTCTCCCCGGCTTAGGGTTAGGCGTGTGGGAGGCAGCTGGCTGGGGCTGGGGCTGGGGCCAGGGCTGGAGCCCGGCCTGGTCTCCCCGGCTTAGGGTTAGGCGTGTGGGAGGCAGCTGGCTGGGGCTGGGGCTGGGGCCAGGGCTGGAGCCCGGCCTGGTCTCCCCGGCTTAGGGTTAGGCGTGTGGGAGGCAGCTGGCTGGGGCTGGGGCTGGGGCCAGGGCTGGAGCCCGGCCTGGTCTCCCCGGCTTAGGGTTAGGCGTGTGGGAGGCAGCTGGCTGGGGCTGGGGCTGGGGCCAGGGCTGGAGCCCGGCCTGGTCTCCCCGGCTTAGGGTTAGGCGTGTGGGAGGCAGCTGGCTGGGGCTGGGGCTGGGGCCAGGGCTGGAGCCCGGCCTGGTCTCCCCGGCTTAGGGTTAGGCGTGTGGGAGGCAGCTGGCTGGGGCTGGGGCTGGGGCCAGGGCTGGAGCCCGGCCTGGCCTCCCCGGCTTAGGGTTAGGCGTGTGGGAGGCAGCTGGCTGGAGGCTGGGGCCAGGGCTGGTCTCCCCTGCTTAGGGTTAGGCGTGTGGGAGGCAGCTGGCTGGGGCTGGAGCCAGGGCTGGTCTCCCCGGCTTAGGGTTAGGCGTCTGGGAGGCAGCTGGCTGGGGCTGGGGCCAGGGCTGGAGCCCGGCCTGGTCTCCCCTGCTTAGTGTTAGGCGTGTGGGAGGCAGCTGGCTGGGGCTGGAGCCCGGGCTGGTCTCCCCTGCTTAGGGTTAGGCGTGTGGGAGGCAGCTGGCTGGGGCTGGGGCCAGGGCTGGGGCCAGGGCTGGGGCCAGGGCTGGTCTCCCCTGCTTAGGGTTAGGCCTGTGGAAGGCACCTGGCTGGGGCACGGTGGAAAACACTTAGGCTGTGGAGAGGAGCAAAAAATAATTTTCGACCGTGACCACGAGAAAAACGGCCCAAGTAGGGTCCGTTTTCCCGTGGTCACGGTGGAAAACACTTAGGCTGTGGAGAGGAGCAAAAAATAATTTTCGACCGTGACCACGAGAAAAACGGCCCAAGTAGGGTCCGTTTTCCCGTGGTCACGGTGGAAAACACTTAGGCTGTGGAGAGGAGCAAAAAAAAAAATTTGACCGTGACCACGAGAAAAACGGCCCAAGTAGGGTCCGTTTTCCCGTGGTCACGGTGGAAAACACTTAGGCTGTGAGAGGAGCAAAAAAAAAATTTTGACCGTGACCACGAGAAAAACGGCCCAAGTAGGGTCATTTTTCCCGTGGTCACGGTCGAAAACACTTAGGCTCTGAGCGGAGCAAAAAAAAAATTTTGACCGTGACCACGAGAAAAACGGCCAAAGTAGGGTCATTTTTCCCGTGGTCACGGTCGAAATTTTTTTTTTTTTTCTGGGGGGGTTTTGCAAGCGCCCTTCCACCGTGACCACGGGGGCCGTCTCCCGTGGTCACGGTCGAGAGTTGTTCCTGGGGGGGTTTTTCAAGCTACCTTCTGTACGCTTATGGGAAGGGGAGTACCAGGGGAGCGAAAAAATAATTCTAAGTGTTTTCGACCGTGACCACGGGAAAACGGACCCTACTTTGGCCGTTTTCTCGTGGTCACGGTCGAAATTTTTTTTTTTTTCTGGGGGGTGTTTGCAAGCGCCCTTACACCGTGACCACGAGAAAACGGGCCCAAGTAGGGTCCGTTTTCCCGTGGTCACGGTCGAAATTTTTTTTTTTTTCTGGGGGGTGTTTGCAAGCGCCCTTCCACCGTGACCACGAGAAAACGGGCCCAAGTAGGGTCCGTTTTCCCGTGGTCACGGTCGAAATTTTTTTTTTTTTTCTGGGGGGTGTTTGCAAGCGCCCTTCCACCGTGACCACGAGAAAAAGGGCCCAAGTAGGGTCCGTTTTCCCGTGGTCACGGTCGAAGTATTTTTTTTATTTTTTTATTTTTTTTCCTGGGGGGTGTTTGCAAGCGCCCTTCCACCGTGACCACGAGAAAAAGGCCCAAAGTAGGGTCCTTTTTCCCGTGGTCACGGTCGAAATTTTTTTTTTTTTCTGGGGGGTGTTTGCAAGCGCCCTTCCACCGTGACCACGAGAAAAAGGGCCAAAGTAGGGTACTTTTTCCCGTGGTCACGGTCGAAATTTTTTTTTTTTTTTTCTGGGGGGTGTTTGCAAGCGCCCTTCCACCGTGACCACGGGGCCGTTTCCCGTGGTCACGGTGGAAAGTCGTTCCTGGGGGGGTTTTGCAAGCCACCTTCCGCACGATTACAGAAACCCAGTTTTCGAAAACAGAGGCCTC
>NW_028175212.1:0-2500 GCF_965226575.1 Pagrus pagrus | reverse complement strand
CTGGCTGGGGCTGGGGCTGGGGCCAGGGCTGGAGCCCGGCCTGGTCTCCCCGGGCTTAGGGTTAGGCGTGTGGGAGGCAGCTGGCTGGGGCTGGAGGGTTAGGGTTAGGGTTAGGGTAAGGGTTAGGTGTGGTGGTGAGGCGGCAGGGCCTCCGGAAGGCAGCTGGCTGGGGCTGGAGCCCGGCCTGGCCTCCCCGGCTTAGGGTTAGGCGTGTGGGAGGCAGCTGGCTGGAGGCTGGGGCCAGGGCTGGTCTCCCCTGCTTAGGGTTAGGCGTGTGGGAGGCAGCTGGCTGGGGCTGGAGCCAGGGCTGGGTCTCCCCGGCTTAGGGTTAGGCGTCTGGGAGGCAGCTGGCTGGGGCTGGGGCCAGGGCTGGAGCCCGGCCTGGTCTCCCCTGCTTAGTGTTAGGCGTGTGGGAGGCAGCTGGCTGGGGCTGGAGCCCGGGCTGGTCTCCCCTGCTTAGGGTTAGGCGTGTGGGAGGCAGCTGGCTGGGGCTGGGGCCAGGGCTGGGGCCAGGGCTGGGGCCAGGGCTGGTCTCCCCTGCTTAGGGTTAGGCCTGTGGAAGGCACCTGGCTGGGGCACGGTGGAAAACACTTAGGCTGTGGAGAGGAGCAAAAAATAATTTTCGACCGTGACCACGAGAAAAACGGCCCAAGTAGGGTCCGTTTTCCCGTGGTCACGGTGGAAAACACTTAGGCTGTGGAGAGGAGCAAAAAATAATTTTCGACCGTGACCACGAGAAAAACGGCCCAAGTAGGGTCCGTTTTCCCGTGGTCACGGTGGAAAACACTTAGGCTGTGGAGAGGAGCAAAAAAAAAATTTGACCGTGACCACGAGAAAAACGGCCCAAGTAGGGTCCGTTTTCCCGTGGTCACGGTGGAAAACACTTAGGCTGTGAGAGGAGCAAAAAAAAAATTTTGACCGTGACCACGAGAAAAACGGCCCAAGTAGGGTCATTTTTCCCGTGGTCACGGTCGAAAACACTTAGGCTCTGAGCGGAGCAAAAAAAAAATTTGACCGTGACCACGAGAAAAACGGCCAAAGTAGGGTCATTTTTCCCGTGGTCACGGTCGAAATTTTTTTTTTTTTTCTGGGGGGGTTTTGCAAGCGCCCTTCCACCGTGACCACGGGGGCCGTCTCCCGTGGTCACGGTCGAGAGTTGTTCCTGGGGGGGTTTTTCAAGCTACCTTCTGTACGCTTATGGGAAGGGGGAGTACCAGGGGAGCGAAAAAATAATTCTAAGTGTTTTCGACCGTGACCACGGGAAAACGGACCCTACTTTGGCCGTTTTCTCGTGGTCACGGTCGAAATTTTTTTTTTTTTTCTGGGGGGTGTTTGCAAGCGCCCTTACACCGTGACCACGAGAAAACGGGCCCAAGTAGGGTCCGTTTTCCCGTGGTCACGGTCGAAATTTTTTTTTTTTCTGGGGGGTGTTGCAAGCGCCCTTCCACCGTGACCACGAGAAAACGGGCCCAAGTAGGGTCCGTTTTCCCGTGGTCACGGTCGAAATTTTTTTTTTTTTCTGGGGGGTGTTTGCAAGCGCCCTTCCACCGTGACCACGAGAAAAAGGGCCCAAGTAGGGTCCGTTTTCCCGTGGTCACGGTCGAAGTATTTTTTTTATTTTTTTATTTTTTTTCCTGGGGGGTGTTTGCAAGCGCCCTTCCACCGTGACCACGAGAAAAAGGCCCAAAGTAGGGTCCTTTTTCCCGTGGTCACGGTCGAAATTTTTTTTTTTTTTCTGGGGGGTGTTTGCAAGCGCCCTTCCACCGTGACCACGAGAAAAAGGGCCAAAGTAGGGTACTTTTTCCCGTGGTCACGGTCGAAATTTTTTTTTTTTTTTTTCTGGGGGGTGTTTGCAAGCGCCCTTCCACCGTGACCACGGGGCCGTTTCCCGTGGTCACGGTGGAAAGTCGTTCCTGGGGGGGTTTTGCAAGCCACCTTCCGCACGATTACAGAAACCCAGTTTTCGAAAACAGAGGCCTCCAGAGCTGGGCCTCGGGACACCGGCAGACTTCTTCCCAGGCCACGGGGTGCTCCCTTCGGACACGTGCGGCGGCGGGGCGGCCCGCCAAACTGCGGTTCTCTTCTTCTTCCTCCTCTTCCTCTGATCGATCGGCAACCGTGACCCGCCATCGGAGGGCCCCCGCCGGCCGGCCTAGCGCCGGTGTTCGGGCGGGCGGTTCCTCCGGCCCGTGGGTTCGCCTCTACGGCCGGGAGGGCCCGTGGGGCGCGGAGCGAAGGCTGGTGCCCGCGGGGGCCCAGCACCGTCCGCGCTCTTCCTCCCCGGTCGCCCGCTAGGTAGCGAGACCGAGACGCCCCGTCTGCCCCAGCAGTCCTACCACGGAGCCCGCTGCCGGGCGCGCGGTACCGCCAAGGGCGGCCGCCCCCAAAAACTCCCAAGCCTCGGTAGCAGCGGCGCTTCCGCAGAACACAGCACGTTTCTCGAACCCTGGGAGCGTAACCAGCCGCTCCAAGTTGCCAATAAGCATCGGGGCGACCTTGG
>NW_028175213.1:0-84000 GCF_965226575.1 Pagrus pagrus | reverse complement strand
CCAAAAATACAAATTCCGTCCGAATCCAACGGGGACTGCTGTGTCTCGTTCAGCCAGTACAGGACCACGTTTGGGAGAAATTTCGAGTCAATCGGTCCAAAGACCTGGAAGCTATTGAAAAAATCGGCCGAGCTTTTTCATTAAAAAGGCGACTTTTCTTTCAAATATTCACCAAAAATACAAATTCCACTAAAATCCAATAAAAACTGCTTTTCCTTCCTTCCGGCGGCATCGACGACATTCGTGATCAATTTCGAGTCAATCGGCCAAAAGACGACCGTAACCCTAACCCTAGCCCCATAACCCTAACCCTAACAGTAGCCTTAAGACAGCCTCATGACAAATGGCCCCCTTTCACTAAAATATTCACCAAAAATACAAATTCCGTCCGAATCCAACGGGAACTGCTGTGTCTCGTTCAGCCAGTACAGGACCACGTTTGGGAGAAATTTCGAGTCAATCGGTCCAAAGACCTGGAAGCTATTGAAAAAATCGGCCGAGCTTTTTCATGAAAAATGCACCCCTTTCACTAAAATATTCACCAAAAATACAAATTCCGTCCGAATCCAACGGGGTCTGCTGTGTCTCGTTCAGCCAGTACAGGACCACGTTTGGGAGCGATTTCGAGTCAATCGGTAAAACGACCTGGAAGCTATTGAAGAAATCGGTAGGGCTTTTTCATTAAAAAGGCGACTTTTCTTTCAAATATTCACCAAAAATACAAATTCCACTAAAATCCAATAAAAACTGCTTTTCCTTCCTTCCGCCGGCATCAATGACATTCGTGATCAATTTCGAGTCAATCGGCCAAAAGACGACCGTAACCCTAACCCTAGCCCCATAACCCTAACCCTAACAGTAGCCTTAAGACAGCCTCATGACAAATGGCCCCCTTTCACTAAAATATTCACCAAAAATACAAATTCCGTCCGAATCCAACGGGGACTGCTGTGTCTCGTTCAGCCAGTACAGGACCACGTTTGGGAGAAATTTCGAGTCAATCGGTCCAAAGACCTGGAAGCTATTGAAAAAATCGGCCGAGCTTTTTCATTAAAAAGGCGACTTTTCTTTCAAATATTCACCAAAAATACAAATTCCACTAAAATCCAATAAAAACTGCTTTTCCTTCCTTCCGGCGGCATCGACGACATTCGTGATCAATTTCGAGTCAATCGGCCAAAAGACGACCGTAACCCTAACCCTAGCCCCATAACCCTAACCCTAACAGTAGCCTTAAGACAGCCTCATGACAAATGGCCCCCTTTCACTAAAATATTCACCAAAAATACAAATTCCGTCCGAATCCAACGGGAACTGCTGTGTCTCGTTCAGCCAGTACAGGACCACGTTTGGGAGAAATTTCGAGTCAATCGGTCCAAAGACCTGGAAGCTATTGAAAAAATCGGCCGAGCTTTTTCATGAAAAATGCACCCCTTTCACTAAAATATTCACCAAAAATACAAATTCCGTCCGAATCCAACGGGGTCTGCTGTGTCTCGTTCAGCCAGTACAGGACCACGTTTGGGAGCGATTTCGAGTCAATCGGTAAAACGACCTGGAAGCTATTGAAGAAATCGGTAGGGCTTTTTCATTAAAAAGGCGACTTTTCTTTCAAATATTCACCAAAAATACAAATTCCACTAAAATCCAATAAAAACTGCTTTTCCTTCCTTCCGGCGGCATCGACGACATTCGTGATCAATTTCGAGTCAATCGGCCAAAAGACGACCGTAACCCTAACCCTAGCCCCATAACCCTAACCCTAACAGTAGCCTTAAGACAGCCTCATGACAAATGGCCCCCTTTCACTAAAATATTCACCAAAAATACAAATTCCGTCCGAATCCAACGGGAACTGCTGTGTCTCGTTCAGCCAGTACAGGACCACGTTTGGGAGAAATTTCGAGTCAATCGGTCCAAAGACCTGGAAGCTATTGAAAAAATCGGCCGAGCTTTTTCATGAAAAATGCACCCCTTTCACTAAAATATTCACCAAAAATACAAATTCCGTCCGAATCCAACGGGGTCTGCTGTGTCTCGTTCAGCCAGTACAGGACCACGTTTGGGAGCGATTTCGAGTCAATCGGTAAAACGACCTGGAAGCTATTGAAGAAATCGGTAGGGCTTTTTCATTAAAAAGGCGACTTTTCTTTCAAATATTCACCAAAAATACAAATTCCACTAAAATCCAATAAAAACTGCTTTTCCTTCCTTCCGCCGGCATCAATGACATTCGTGATCAATTTCGAGTCAATCGGCCAAAAGACGACCGTAACCCTAACCCTAGCCCCATAACCCTAACCCTAACAGTAGCCTTAAGACAGCCTCATGACAAATGGCCCCCTTTCACTAAAATATTCACCAAAAATACAAATTCCGTCCGAATCCAACGGGGACTGCTGTGTCTCGTTCAGCCAGTACAGGACCACGTTTGGGAGAAATTTCGAGTCAATCGGTCCAAAGACCTGGAAGCTATTGAAAAAATCGGCCGAGCTTTTTCATTAAAAAGGCGACTTTTCTTTCAAATATTCACCAAAAATACAAATTCCACTAAAATCCAATAAAAACTGCTTTTCCTTCCTTCCGGCGGCATCGACGACATTCGTGATCAATTTCGAGTCAATCGGCCAAAAGACGACCGTAACCCTAACCCTAGCCCCATAACCCTAACCCTAACAGTAGCCTTAAGACAGCCTCATGACAAATGGCCCCCTTTCACTAAAATATTCACCAAAAATACAAATTCCGTCCGAATCCAACGGGAACTGCTGTGTCTCGTTCAGCCAGTACAGGACCACGTTTGGGAGAAATTTCGAGTCAATCGGTCCAAAGACCTGGAAGCTATTGAAAAAATCGGCCGAGCTTTTTCATGAAAAATGCACCCCTTTCACTAAAATATTCACCAAAAATACAAATTCCGTCCGAATCCAACGGGGTCTGCTGTGTCTCGTTCAGCCAGTACAGGACCACGTTTGGGAGCGATTTCGAGTCAATCGGTAAAACGACCTGGAAGCTATTGAAGAAATCGGTAGGGCTTTTTCATTAAAAAGGCGACTTTTCTTTCAAATATTCACCAAAAATACAAATTCCACTAAAATCCAATAAAAACTGCTTTTCCTTCCTTCCGCCGGCATCAATGACATTCGTGATCAATTTCGAGTCAATCGGCCAAAAGACGACCGTAACCCTAACCCTAGCCCCATAACCCTAACCCTAACAGTAGCCTTAAGACAGCCTCATGACAAATGGCCCCCTTTCACTAAAATATTCACCAAAAATACAAATTCCGTCCGAATCCAACGGGGACTGCTGTGTCTCGTTCAGCCAGTACAGGACCACGTTTGGGAGAAATTTCGAGTCAATCGGTCCAAAGACCTGGAAGCTATTGAAAAAATCGGCCGAGCTTTTTCATGACAAATGGCCCCCTTTCACTAAAATATTCACCAAAAATACGAATTCCTTCCGAATCCAACGGGGTCTGCTGTGTCTCGTTCAGCCAGTACAGGACCACGTTTGGGAGCGATTTCGAGTCAATCGGTAAAACGACCTGGAAGCTATTGAAGAAATCGGCCGGGCTTTTTCATTAAAAAGGCGACTTTTCTTTCAAATATTCACCAAAAATACAAATTCCACTAAAATCCAATAAAAACTGCTTTTCCTTCCTTCCGCCGGCATCAATGACATTCGTGATCAATTTCGAGTCAATCGGCCAAAAGACGACCGTAACCCTAACCCTAGCCCCATAACCCTAACCCTAACAGTAGCCTTAAGACAGCCTCATGACAAATGGCCCCCTTTCACTAAAATATTCACCAAAAATACAAATTCCGTCCGAATCCAACGGGGACTGCTGTGTCTCGTTCAGCCAGTACAGGACCACGTTTGGGAGAAATTTCGAGTCAATCGGTCCAAAGACCTGGAAGCTATTGAAAAAATCGGCCGAGCTTTTTCATTAAAAAGGCGACTTTTCTTTCAAATATTCACCAAAAATACAAATTCCACTAAAATCCAATAAAAACTGCTTTTCCTTCCTTCCGGCGGCATCGACGACATTCGTGATCAATTTCGAGTCAATCGGCCAAAAGACGACCGTAACCCTAACCCTAGCCCCATAACCCTAACCCTAACAGTAGCCTTAAGACAGCCTCATGACAAATGGCCCCCTTTCACTAAAATATTCACCAAAAATACAAATTCCGTCCGAATCCAACGGGAACTGCTGTGTCTCGTTCAGCCAGTACAGGACCACGTTTGGGAGAAATTTCGAGTCAATCGGTCCAAAGACCTGGAAGCTATTGAAAAAATCGGCCGAGCTTTTTCATGAAAAATGCACCCCTTTCACTAAAATATTCACCAAAAATACAAATTCCGTCCGAATCCAACGGGGTCTGCTGTGTCTCGTTCAGCCAGTACAGGACCACGTTTGGGAGCGATTTCGAGTCAATCGGTAAAACTACCTGGAAGCTATTGAAGAAATCGGTAGGGCTTTTTCATTAAAAAGGCGACTTTTCTTTCAAATATTCACCAAAAATACAAATTCCACTAAAATCCAATAAAAACTGCTTTTCCTTCCTTCCGCCGGCATCAATGACATTCGTGATCAATTTCGAGTCAATCGGCCAAAAGACGACCGTAACCCTAACCCTAGCCCCATAACCCTAACCCTAACAGTAGCCTTAAGACAGCCTCATGACAAATGGCCCCCTTTCACTAAAATATTCACCAAAAATACAAATTCCGTCCGAATCCAACGGGGACTGCTGTGTCTCGTTCAGCCAGTACAGGACCACGTTTGGGAGAAATTTCGAGTCAATCGGTCCAAAGACCTGGAAGCTATTGAAAAAATCGGCCGAGCTTTTTCATTAAAAAGGCGACTTTTCTTTCAAATATTCACCAAAAATACAAATTCCACTAAAATCCAATAAAAACTGCTTTTCCTTCCTTCCGGCGGCATCGACGACATTCGTGATCAATTTCGAGTCAATCGGCCAAAAGACGACCGTAACCCTAACCCTAGCCCCATAACCCTAACCCTAACAGTAGCCTTAAGACAGCCTCATGACAAATGGCCCCCTTTCACTAAAATATTCACCAAAAATACAAATTCCGTCCGAATCCAACGGGAACTGCTGTGTCTCGTTCAGCCAGTACAGGACCACGTTTGGGAGAAATTTCGAGTCAATCGGTCCAAAGACCTGGAAGCTATTGAAAAAATCGGCCGAGCTTTTTCATGAAAAATGCACCCCTTTCACTAAAATATTCACCAAAAATACAAATTCCGTCCGAATCCAACGGGGTCTGCTGTGTCTCGTTCAGCCAGTACAGGACCACGTTTGGGAGCGATTTCGAGTCAATCGGTAAAACGACCTGGAAGCTATTGAAGAAATCGGTAGGGCTTTTTCATTAAAAAGGCGACTTTTCTTTCAAATATTCACCAAAAATACAAATTCCACTAAAATCCAATAAAAACTGCTTTTCCTTCCTTCCGCCGGCATCAATGACATTCGTGATCAATTTCGAGTCAATCGGCCAAAAGACGACCGTAACCCTAACCCTAGCCCCATAACCCTAACCCTAACAGTAGCCTTAAGACAGCCTCATGACAAATGGCCCCCTTTCACTAAAATATTCACCAAAAATACAAATTCCGTCCGAATCCAACGGGGACTGCTGTGTCTCGTTCAGCCAGTACAGGACCACGTTTGGGAGAAATTTCGAGTCAATCGGTCCAAAGACCTGGAAGCTATTGAAAAAATCGGCCGAGCTTTTTCATGACAAATGGCCCCCTTTCACTAAAATATTCACCAAAAATACGAATTCCTTCCGAATCCAACGGGGTCTGCTGTGTCTCGTTCAGCCAGTACAGGACCACGTTTGGGAGCGATTTCGAGTCAATCGGTAAAACGACCTGGAAGCTATTGAAGAAATCGGCCGGGCTTTTTCATTAAAAAGGCGACTTTTCTTTCAAATATTCACCAAAAATACAAATTCCACTAAAATCCAATAAAAACTGCTTTTCCTTCCTTCCGCTGGCATCAATGACATTCGTGATCAATTTCGAGTCAATCGGCCAAAAGACGACCGTAACCCTAACCCTAGCCCCATAACCCTAACCCTAACAGTAGCCTTAAGACAGCCTCATGACAAATGGCCCCCTTTCACTAAAATATTCACCAAAAATACAAATTCCGTCCGAATCCAACGGGAACTGCTGTGTCTCGTTCAGCCAGTACAGGACCACGTTTGGGAGAAATTTCGAGTCAATCGGTCCAAAGACCTGGAAGCTATTGAAAAAATCGGCCGAGCTTTTTCATGAAAAATGCACCCCTTTCACTAAAATATTCACCAAAAATACAAATTCCGTCCGAATCCAACGGGGTCTGCTGTGTCTCGTTCAGCCAGTACAGGACCACGTTTGGGAGCGATTTCGAGTCAATCGGTAAAACGACCTGGAAGCTATTGAAGAAATCGGTAGGGCTTTTTCATTAAAAAGGCGACTTTTCTTTCAAATATTCACCAAAAATACAAATTCCACTAAAATCCAATAAAAACTGCTTTTCCTTCCTTCCGCCGGCATCAATGACATTCGTGATCAATTTCGAGTCAATCGGCCAAAAGACGACCGTAACCCTAACCCTAGCCCCATAACCCTAACCCTAACAGTAGCCTTAAGACAGCCTCATGACAAATGGCCCCCTTTCACTAAAATATTCACCAAAAATACAAATTCCGTCCGAATCCAACGGGGACTGCTGTGTCTCGTTCAGCCAGTACAGGACCACGTTTGGGAGAAATTTAGAGTCAATCGGTGTCAAAGACCTGGAAGCTATTGAAAAAATCGGCCGAGCTTTTTCATGAAAAATGCACCCCTTTCACTAAAATATTCACCAAAAATACAAATTCCCCGAATCCAACGGGGTCTGCTGTGTCTCGTTCAGCCAGTACAGGACCACGTTTGGGAGCGATTTCGAGTCAATCGGTAAAACGACCTGGAAGCTATTGAAGAAATCGGCCGGGCTTTTTCATTAAAAAGGCGACTTTTCTTTCAAATATTCACCAAAAATACAAATTCCACTAAAATCCAATAAAAACTGCTTTTCCTTCCTTCCGCCGGCATCAACGACATTCGTGATCAATTTCCAGTCAATCGGTCAAAAGACGACCGTAACCCTAACCCTAGCCCCATAACCCTAACCCTAACAGTAGCCTTAAGACAGCCTCATGACAAATGGCCCCCTTTCACTAAAATATTCACCAAAAATACAAATTCCGTCCGAATCCAACGGGGACTGCTGTGTCTCGTTCAGCCAGTACAGGACCACGTTTGGGAGAAATTTCGAGTCAATCGGTCCAAAGACCTGGAAGCTATTGAAAAAATCGGCCGAGCTTTTTCATGAAAAATGCACCCCTTTCACTAAAATATTCACCAAAAATACAAATTCCGTCCGAATCCAACGGGGTCTGCTGTGTCTCGTTCAGCCAGTACAGGACCACGTTTGGGAGCGATTTCGAGTCAATCGGTAAAACGACCTGGAAGCTATTGAAGAAATCGGTAGGGCTTTTTCATTAAAAAGGCGACTTTTCTTTCAAATATTCACCAAAAATACAAATTCCACTAAAATCCAATAAAAACTGCTTTTCCTTCCTTCCGCCGGCATCAATGACATTCGTGATCAATTTCGAGTCAATCGGCCAAAAGACGACCGTAACCCTAACCCTAGCCCCATAACCCTAACCCTAACAGTAGCCTTAAGACAGCCTCATGACAAATGGCCCCCTTTCACTAAAATATTCACCAAAAATACAAATTCCGTCCGAATCCAACGGGGACTGCTGTGTCTCGTTCAGCCAGTACAGGACCACGTTTGGGAGAAATTTCGAGTCAATCGGTCCAAAGACCTGGAAGCTATTGAAAAAATCGGCCGAGCTTTTTCATGAAAAATGCACCCCTTTCACTAAAATATTCACCAAAAATACAAATTCCGTCCGAATCCAACGGGGTCTGCTGTGTCTCGTTCAGCCAGTACAGGACCACGTTTGGGAGCGATTTCGAGTCAATCGGTAAAACGACCTGGAAGCTATTGAAGAAATCGGCCGGGCTTTTTCATTAAAAAGGCGACTTTTCTTTCAAATATTCACCAAAAATACAAATTCCACTAAAATCCAATAAAAACTGCTTTTCCTTCCTTCCGCCGGCATCGACGACATTCGTGATCAATTTCGAGTCAATCGGCCAAAAGACGACCGTAACCCTAACCCTAGCCCCATAACCCTAACCCTAACAGTAGCCTTAAGACAGCCTCATGACAAATGGCCCCCTTTCACTAAAATATTCACCAAAAATACAAATTCCGTCCGAATCCAACGGGGACTGCTGTGTCTCGTTCAGCCAGTACAGGACCACGTTTGGGAGAAATTTCGAGTCAATCGGTCCAAAGACCTGGAAGCTATTGAAAAAATCGGCCGAGCTTTTTCATGAAAAATGCACCCCTTTCACTAAAATATTCACCAAAAATACAAATTCCGTCCGAATCCAACGGGGTCTGCTGTGTCTCGTTCAGCCAGTACAGGACCACGTTTGGGAGCGATTTCGAGTCAATCGGTAAAACGACCTGGAAGCTATTGAAGAAATCGGCCGGGCTTTTTCATTAAAAAGGCGACTTTTCTTTCAAATATTCACCAAAAATACAAATTCCACTAAAATCCAATAAAAACTGCTTTTCCTTCCTTCCGCCGGCATCGACGACATTCGTGATCAATTTCGAGTCAATCGGCCAAAAGACGACCGTAACCCTAACCCTAGCCCCATAACCCTAACCCTAACAGTAGCCTTAAGACAGCCTCATGACAAATGGCCCCCTTTCACTAAAATATTCACCAAAAATACAAATTCCGTCCGAATCCAACGGGGACTGCTGTGTCTCGTTCAGCCAGTACAGGACCACGTTTGGGAGAAATTTCGAGTCAATCGGTGTCAAAGACCTGGAAGCTATTGAAAAAATCGGCCGAGCTTTTTCATGAAAAATGCACCCCTTTCGCTAAAATATTCACCAAAAATACAAATTCCGTCCGAATCCAACGGGGTCTGCTGTGTCTCGTTCAGCCAGTACAGGACCACGTTTGGGAGCGATTTCGAGTCAATCGGTAAAACGACCTGGAAGCTATTGAAGAAATCGGCCGGGCTTTTTCATTAAAAAGGCGACTTTTCTTTCAAATATTCACCAAAAATACAAATTCCACTAAAATCCAATAAAAACTGCTTTTCCTTCCTTCCGCCGGCATCGACGACATTCGTGATCAATTTCCAGTCAATCGGTCAAAAGACGACCGTAACCCTAACCCTAGCCCCATAACCCTAACCCTAACAGTAGCCTTAAGACAGCCTCATGACAAATGGCCCCCTTTCACTAAAATATTCACCAAAAATACAAATTCCGTCCGAATCCAACGGGGACTGCTGTGTCTCGTTCAGCCAGTACAGGACCACGTTTGGGAGAAATTTAGAGTCAATCGGTGTCAAAGACCTGGAAGCTATTGAAAAAATCGGCCGAGATTTTTCATGAAAAATGCACCCCTTTCACTAAAATATTCACCAAAAATACAAATTCCCCGAATCCAACGGGGTCTGCTGTGTCTCGTTCAGCCAGTACAGGACCACGTTTGGGAGCGATTTCGAGTCAATCGGTAAAACGACCTGGAAGCTATTGAAGAAATCGGCCGGGCTTTTTCATTAAAAAGGCGACTTTTCTTTCAAATATTCACCAAAAATACAAATTCCACTAAAATCCAATAAAAACTGCTTTTCCTTCCTTCCGCCGGCATCAACGACATTCGTGATCAATTTCCAGTCAATCGGTCAAAAGACGACCGTAACCCTAACCCTAGCCCCATAACCCTAACCCTAACAGTAGCCTTAAGACAGCCTCATGACAAATGGCCCCCTTTCACTAAAATATTCACCAAAAATACAAATTCCGTCCGAATCCAACGGGGACTGCTGTGTCTCGTTCAGCCAGTACAGGACCACGTTTGGGAGAAATTTCGAGTCAATCGGTCCAAAGACCTGGAAGCTATTGAAAAAATCGGCCGAGCTTTTTCATTAAAAAGGCGACTTTTCTTTCAAATATTCACCAAAAATACAAATTCCACTAAAATCCAATAAAAACTGCTTTTCCTTCCTTCCGGCGGCATCGACGACATTCGTGATCAATTTCGAGTCAATCGGCCAAAAGACGACCGTAACCCTAACCCTAGCCCCATAACCCTAACCCTAACAGTAGCCTTAAGACAGCCTCATGACAAATGGCCCCCTTTCACTAAAATATTCACCAAAAATACAAATTCCGTCCGAATCCAACGGGGACTGCTGTGTCTCGTTCAGCCAGTACAGGACCACGTTTGGGAGAAATTTCGAGTCAATCGGTCCAAAGACCTGGAAGCTATTGAAAAAATCGGCCGAGCTTTTTCATGAAAAATGCACCCCTTTCACTAAAATATTCACCAAAAATACAAATTCCGTCCGAATCCAACGGGGTCTGCTGTGTCTCGTTCAGCCAGTACAGGACCACGTTTGGGAGCGATTTCGAGTCAATCGGTAAAACGACCTGGAAGCTATTGAAGAAATCGGTAGGGCTTTTTCATTAAAAAGGCGACTTTTCTTTCAAATATTCACCAAAAATACAAATTCCACTAAAATCCAATAAAAACTGCTTTTCCTTCCTTCCGCCGGCATCAATGACATTCGTGATCAATTTCGAGTCAATCGGCCAAAAGACGACCGTAACCCTAACCCTAGCCCCATAACCCTAACCCTAACAGTAGCCTTAAGACAGCCTCATGACAAATGGCCCCCTTTCACTAAAATATTCACCAAAAATACAAATTCCGTCCGAATCCAACGGGGACTGCTGTGTCTCGTTCAGCCAGTACAGGACCACGTTTGGGAGAAATTTCGAGTCAATCGGTCCAAAGACCTGGAAGCTATTGAAAAAATCGGCCGAGCTTTTTCATGAAAAATGCACCCCTTTCACTAAAATATTCACCAAAAATACAAATTCCGTCCGAATCCAACGGGGTCTGCTGTGTCTCGTTCAGCCAGTACAGGACCACGTTTGGGAGCGATTTCGAGTCAATCGGTAAAACGACCTGGAAGCTATTGAAGAAATCGGCCGGGCTTTTTCATTAAAAAGGCGACTTTTCTTTCAAATATTCACCAAAAATACAAATTCCACTAAAATCCAATAAAAACTGCTTTTCCTTCCTTCCGCCGGCATCGACGACATTCGTGATCAATTTCGAGTCAATCGGCCAAAAGACGACCGTAACCCTAACCCTAGCCCCATAACCCTAACCCTAACAGTAGCCTTAAGACAGCCTCATGACAAATGGCCCCCTTTCACTAAAATATTCACCAAAAATACAAATTCCGTCCGAATCCAACGGGGACTGCTGTGTCTCGTTCAGCCAGTACAGGACCACGTTTGGGAGAAATTTCGAGTCAATCGGTCCAAAGACCTGGAAGCTATTGAAAAAATCGGCCGAGCTTTTTCATGAAAAATGCACCCCTTTCACTAAAATATTCACCAAAAATACAAATTCCGTCCGAATCCAACGGGGTCTGCTGTGTCTCGTTCAGCCAGTACAGGACCACGTTTGGGAGCGATTTCGAGTCAATCGGTAAAACGACCTGGAAGCTATTGAAGAAATCGGCCGGGCTTTTTCATTAAAAAGGCGACTTTTCTTTCAAATATTCACCAAAAATACAAATTCCACTAAAATCCAATAAAAACTGCTTTTCCTTCCTTCCGCCGGCATCGACGACATTCGTGATCAATTTCGAGTCAATCGGCCAAAAGACGACCGTAACCCTAACCCTAGCCCCATAACCCTAACCCTAACAGTAGCCTTAAGACAGCCTCATGACAAATGGCCCCCTTTCACTAAAATATTCACCAAAAATACAAATTCCGTCCGAATCCAACGGGGACTGCTGTGTCTCGTTCAGCCAGTACAGGACCACGTTTGGGAGAAATTTCGAGTCAATCGGTCTCAAAGACCTGGAAGCTATTGAAAAAATCGGCCGAGCTTTTTCATGAAAAATGCACCCCTTTCGCTAAAATATTCACCAAAAATACAAATTCCGTCCGAATCCAACGGGGTCTGCTGTGTCTCGTTCAGCCAGTACAGGACCACGTTTGGGAGCGATTTCAAGTCAATCGGTAAAACGACCTGGAAGCTATTGAAGAAATCGGCCGGGCTTTTTCATTAAAAAGGCGACTTTTCTTTCAAATATTCACCAAAAATACAAATTCCACTAAAATCCAATAAAAACTGCTTTTCCTTCCTTCCGCCGGCATCGACGACATTCGTGATCAATTTCCAGTCAATCGGTCAAAAGACGACCGTAACCCTAACCCTAGCCCCATAACCCTAACCCTAACAGTAGCCTTAAGACAGCCTCATGACAAATGGCCCCCTTTCACTAAAATATTCACCAAAAATACAAATTCCGTCCGAATCCAACGGGGACTGCTGTGTCTCGTTCAGCCAGTACAGGACCACGTTTGGGAGAAATTTCGAGTCAATCGGTCCAAAGACCTGGAAGCTATTGAAAAAATCGGCCGAGCTTTTTCATTAAAAAGGCGACTTTTCTTTCAAATATTCACCAAAAATACAAATTCCACTAAAATCCAATAAAAACTGCTTTTCCTTCCTTCCGGCGGCATCGACGACATTCGTGATCAATTTCGAGTCAATCGGCCAAAAGACGACCGTAACCCTAACCCTAGCCCCATAACCCTAACCCTAACAGTAGCCTTAAGACAGCCTCATGACAAATGGCCCCCTTTCACTAAAATATTCACCAAAAATACAAATTCCGTCCGAATCCAACGGGAACTGCTGTGTCTCGTTCAGCCAGTACAGGACCACGTTTGGGAGAAATTTCGAGTCAATCGGTCCAAAGACCTGGAAGCTATTGAAAAAATCGGCCGAGCTTTTTCATGAAAAATGCACCCCTTTCACTAAAATATTCACCAAAAATACAAATTCCGTCCGAATCCAACGGGGTCTGCTGTGTCTCGTTCAGCCAGTACAGGACCACGTTTGGGAGCGATTTCGAGTCAATCGGTAAAACGACCTGGAAGCTATTGAAGAAATCGGTAGGGCTTTTTCATTAAAAAGGCGACTTTTCTTTCAAATATTCACCAAAAATACAAATTCCACTAAAATCCAATAAAAACTGCTTTTCCTTCCTTCCGCCGGCATCAATGACATTCGTGATCAATTTCGAGTCAATCGGCCAAAAGACGACCGTAACCCTAACCCTAGCCCCATAACCCTAACCCTAACAGTAGCCTTAAGACAGCCTCATGACAAATGGCCCCCTTTCACTAAAATATTCACCAAAAATACAAATTCCGTCCGAATCCAACGGGGACTGCTGTGTCTCGTTCAGCCAGTACAGGACCACGTTTGGGAGAAATTTCGAGTCAATCGGTCCAAAGACCTGGAAGCTATTGAAAAAATCGGCCGAGCTTTTTCATGACAAATGGCCCCCTTTCACTAAAATATTCACCAAAAATACGAATTCCTTCCGAATCCAACGGGGTCTGCTGTGTCTCGTTCAGCCAGTACAGGACCACGTTTGGGAGCGATTTCGAGTCAATCGGTAAAACGACCTGGAAGCTATTGAAGAAATCGGCCGGGCTTTTTCATTAAAAAGGCGACTTTTCTTTCAAATATTCACCAAAAATACAAATTCCACTAAAATCCAATAAAAACTGCTTTTCCTTCCTTCCGCTGGCATCAATGACATTCGTGATCAATTTCGAGTCAATCGGCCAAAAGACGACCGTAACCCTAACCCTAGCCCCATAACCCTAACCCTAACAGTAGCCTTAAGACAGCCTCATGACAAATGGCCCCCTTTCACTAAAATATTCACCAAAAATACAAATTCCGTCCGAATCCAACGGGAACTGCTGTGTCTCGTTCAGCCAGTACAGGACCACGTTTGGGAGAAATTTCGAGTCAATCGGTCCAAAGACCTGGAAGCTATTGAAAAAATCGGCCGAGCTGTTTCATGAAAAATGCACCCCTTTCACTAAAATATTCACCAAAAATACAAATTCCGTCCGAATCCAACGGGGTCTGCTGTGTCTCGTTCAGCCAGTACAGGACCACGTTTGGGAGCGATTTCGAGTCAATCGGTAAAACGACCTGGAAGCTATTGAAGAAATCGGTAGGGCTTTTTCATTAAAAAGGCGACTTTTCTTTCAAATATTCACCAAAAATACAAATTCCACTAAAATCCAATAAAAACTGCTTTTCCTTCCTTCCGCCGGCATCAATGACATTCGTGATCAATTTCGAGTCAATCGGCCAAAAGACGACCGTAACCCTAACCCTAGCCCCATAACCCTAACCCTAACAGTAGCCTTAAGACAGCCTCATGACAAATGGCCCCCTTTCACTAAAATATTCACCAAAAATACAAATTCCGTCCGAATCCAACGGGGACTGCTGTGTCTCGTTCAGCCAGTACAGGACCACGTTTGGGAGAAATTTCGAGTCAATCGGTCCAAAGACCTGGAAGCTATTGAAAAAATCGGCCGAGCTTTTTCATGAAAAATGCACCCCTTTCACTAAAATATTCACCAAAAATACAAATTCCTTCCGAATCCAACGGGGTCTGCTGTGTCTCGTTCAGCCAGTACAGGACCACGTTTGGGAGCGATTTCGAGTCAATCGGTAAAACGACCTGGAAGCTATTGAAGAAATCGGCCGGGCTTTTTCATTAAAAAGGCGACTTTTCTTTCAAATATTCACCAAAAATACAAATTCCACTAAAATCCAATAAAAACTGCTTTTCCTTCCTTCCGCCGGCATCAATGACATTCGTGATCAATTTCGAGTCAATCGGCCAAAAGACGACCGTAACCCTAACCCTAGCCCCATAACCCTAACCCTAACAGTAGCCTTGAGACAGCCTCATGACAAATGGCCCCCTTTCACTAAAATATTCACCAAAAATACAAATTCCGTCCGAATCCAACGGGGACTGCTGTGTCTCGTTCAGCCAGTACAGGACCACGTTAGGGAGAAATTTAGAGTCAATCGGTGTCAAAGACCTGGAAGCTATTGAAAAAATCGGCCGAGCTTTTTCATGAAAAATGCACCCCTTTCACTAAAATATTCACCAAAAATACAAATTCCCCGAATCCAACGGGGTCTGCTGTGTCTCGTTCAGCCAGTACAGGACCACGTTTGGGAGCGATTTCGAGTCAATCGGTAAAACGACCTGGAAGCTATTGAAGAAATCGGCCGGGCTTTTTCATTAAAAAGGCGACTTTTCTTTCAAATATTCACCAAAAATACAAATTCCACTAAAATCCAATAAAAACTGCTTTTCCTTCCTTCCGCCGGCATCAACGACATTCGTGATCAATTTCCAGTCAATCGGTCAAAAGACGACCGTAACCCTAACCCTAGCCCCATAACCCTAACCCTAACAGTAGCCTTAAGACAGCCTCATGACAAATGGCCCCCTTTCACTAAAATATTCACCAAAAATACAAATTCCGTCCGAATCCAACGGGGACTGCTGTGTCTCGTTCAGCCAGTACAGGACCACGTTTGGGAGAAATTTCGAGTCAATCGGTCCAAAGACCTGGAAGCTATTGAAAAAATCGGCCGAGCTTTTTCATGAAAAATGCACCCCTTTCACTAAAATATTCACCAAAAATACAAATTCCCCGAATCCAACGGGGTCTGCTGTGTCTCGTTCAGCCAGTACAGGACCACGTTTGGGAGCGATTTCGAGTCAATCGGTAAAACGACCTGGAAGCTATTGAAGAAATCGGCCGGGCTTTTTCATTAAAAAGGCGACTTTTCTTTCAAATATTCACCAAAAATACAAATTCCACTAAAATCCAATAAAAACTGCTTTTCCTTCCTTCCGCCGGCATCAACGACATTCGTGATCAATTTCCAGTCAATCGGTCAAAAGACGACCGTAACCCTAACCCTAGCCCCATAACCCTAACCCTAACAGTAGCCTTAAGACAGCCTCATGACAAATGGCCCCCTTTCACTAAAATATTCACCAAAAATACAAATTCCGTCCGAATCCAACGGGGACTGCTGTGTCTCGTTCAGCCAGTACAGGACCACGTTTGGGAGAAATTTCGAGTCAATCGGTCCAAAGACCTGGAAGCTATTGAAAAAATCGGCCGAGCTTTTTCATTAAAAAGGCGACTTTTCTTTCAAATATTCACCAAAAATACAAATTCCACTAAAATCCAATAAAAACTGCTTTTCCTTCCTTCCGGCGGCATCGACGACATTCGTGATCAATTTCGAGTCAATCGGCCAAAAGACGACCGTAACCCTAACCCTAGCCCCATAACCCTAACCCTAACAGTAGCCTTAAGACAGCCTCATGACAAATGGCCCCCTTTCACTAAAATATTCACCAAAAATACAAATTCCGTCCGAATCCAACGGGGACTGCTGTGTCTCGTTCAGCCAGTACAGGACCACGTTTGGGAGAAATTTCGAGTCAATCGGTCCAAAGACCTGGAAGCTATTGAAAAAATCGGCCGAGCTTTTTCATGAAAAATGCACCCCTTTCACTAAAATATTCACCAAAAATACAAATTCCGTCCGAATCCAACGGGGTCTGCTGTGTCTCGTTCAGCCAGTACAGGACCACGTTTGGGAGCGATTTCGAGTCAATCGGTAAAACGACCTGGAAGCTATTGAAGAAATCGGTAGGGCTTTTTCATTAAAAAGGCGACTTTTCTTTCAAATATTCACCAAAAATACAAATTCCACTAAAATCCAATAAAAACTGCTTTTCCTTCCTTCCGCCGGCATCAATGACATTCGTGATCAATTTCGAGTCAATCGGCCAAAAGACGACCGTAACCCTAACCCTAGCCCCATAACCCTAACCCTAACAGTAGCCTTAAGACAGCCTCATGACAAATGGCCCCCTTTCACTAAAATATTCACCAAAAATACAAATTCCGTCCGAATCCAACGGGGACTGCTGTGTCTCGTTCAGCCAGTACAGGACCACGTTTGGGAGAAATTTCGAGTCAATCGGTCCAAAGACCTGGAAGCTATTGAAAAAATCGGCCGAGCTTTTTCATGAAAAATGCACCCCTTTCACTAAAATATTCACCAAAAATACAAATTCCGTCCGAATCCAACGGGGTCTGCTGTGTCTCGTTCAGCCAGTACAGGACCACGTTTGGGAGCGATTTCGAGTCAATCGGTAAAACGACCTGGAAGCTATTGAAGAAATCGGCCGGGCTTTTTCATTAAAAAGGCGACTTTTCTTTCAAATATTCACCAAAAATACAAATTCCACTAAAATCCAATAAAAACTGCTTTTCCTTCCTTCCGCCGGCATCGACGACATTCGTGATCAATTTCGAGTCAATCGGCCAAAAGACGACCGTAACCCTAACCCTAGCCCCATAACCCTAACCCTAACAGTAGCCTTAAGACAGCCTCATGACAAATGGCCCCCTTTCACTAAAATATTCACCAAAAATACAAATTCCGTCCGAATCCAACGGGGACTGCTGTGTCTCGTTCAGCCAGTACAGGACCACGTTTGGGAGAAATTTCGAGTCAATCGGTGTCAAAGACCTGGAAGCTATTGAAAAAATCGGCCGAGCTTTTTCATGAAAAATGCACCCCTTTCGCTAAAATATTCACCAAAAATACAAATTCCGTCCGAATCCAACGGGGTCTGCTGTGTCTCGTTCAGCCAGTACAGGACCACGTTTGGGAGCGATTTCGAGTCAATCGGTAAAACGACCTGGAAGCTATTGAAGAAATCGGCCGGGCTTTTTCATTAAAAAGGCGACTTTTCTTTCAAATATTCACCAAAAATACAAATTCCACTAAAATCCAATAAAAACTGCTTTTCCTTCCTTCCGCCGGCATCGACGACATTCGTGATCAATTTCCAGTCAATCGGTCAAAAGACGACCGTAACCCTAACCCTAGCCCCATAACCCTAACCCTAACAGTAGCCTTAAGACAGCCTCATGACAAATGGCCCCCTTTCACTAAAATATTCACCAAAAATACAAATTCCGTCCGAATCCAACGGGGACTGCTGTGTCTCGTTCAGCCAGTACAGGACCACGTTTGGGAGAAATTTAGAGTCAATCGGTGTCAAAGACCTGGAAGCTATTGAAAAAATCGGCCGAGCTTTTTCATGAAAAATGCACCCCTTTCACTAAAATATTCACCAAAAATACAATTTCCCCGAATCCAACGGGGTCTGCTGTGTCTCGTTCAGCCAGTACAGGACCACGTTTGGGAGCGATTTCGAGTCAATCGGTAAAACGACCTGGAAGCTATTGAAGAAATCGGCCGGGCTTTTTCATTAAAAAGGCGACTTTTCTTTCAAATATTCACCAAAAATACAAATTCCACTAAAATCCAATAAAAACTGCTTTTCCTTCCTTCCGCCGGCATCAACGACATTCGTGATCAATTTCCAGTCAATCGGTCAAAAGACGACCGTAACCCTAACCCTAGCCCCATAACCCTAACCCTAACAGTAGCCTTAAGACAGCCTCATGACAAATGGCCCCCTTTCACTAAAATATTCACCAAAAATACAAATTCCGTCCGAATCCAACGGGGACTGCTGTGTCTCGTTCAGCCAGTACAGGACCACGTTTGGGAGAAATTTCGAGTCAATCGGTCCAAAGACCTGGAAGCTATTGAAAAAATCGGCCGAGCTTTTTCATGAAAAATGCACCCCTTTCACTAAAATATTCACCAAAAATACAAATTCCCCGAATCCAACGGGGTCTGCTGTGTCTCGTTCAGCCAGTACAGGACCACGTTTGGGAGCGATTTCGAGTCAATCGGTAAAACGACCTGGAAGCTATTGAAGAAATCGGCCGGGCTTTTTCATTAAAAAGGCGACTTTTCTTTCAAATATTCACCAAAAATACAAATTCCACTAAAATCCAATAAAAACTGCTTTTCCTTCCTTCCGCCGGCATCAACGACATTCGTGATCAATTTCCAGTCAATCGGTCAAAAGACGACCGTAACCCTAACCCTAGCCCCATAACCCTAACCCTAACAGTAGCCTTAAGACAGCCTCATGACAAATGGCCCCCTTTCACTAAAATATTCACCAAAAATACAAATTCCGTCCGAATCCAACGGGGACTGCTGTGTCTCGTTCAGCCAGTACAGGACCACGTTTGGGAGAAATTTCGAGTCAATCGGTCCAAAGACCTGGAAGCTATTGAAAAAATCGGCCGAGCTTTTTCATTAAAAAGGCGACTTTTCTTTCAAATATTCACCAAAAATACAAATTCCACTAAAATCCAATAAAAACTGCTTTTCCTTCCTTCCGGCGGCATCGACGACATTCGTGATCAATTTCGAGTCAATCGGCCAAAAGACGACCGTAACCCTAACCCTAGCCCCATAACCCTAACCCTAACAGTAGCCTTAAGACAGCCTCATGACAAATGGCCCCCTTTCACTAAAATATTCACCAAAAATACAAATTCCGTCCGAATCCAACGGGGACTGCTGTGTCTCGTTCAGCCAGTACAGGACCACGTTTGGGAGAAATTTCGAGTCAATCGGTCCAAAGACCTGGAAGCTATTGAAAAAATCGGCCGAGCTTTTTCATGAAAAATGCACCCCTTTCACTAAAATATTCACCAAAAATACAAATTCCGTCCGAATCCAACGGGGTCTGCTGTGTCTCGTTCAGCCAGTACAGGACCACGTTTGGGAGCGATTTCGAGTCAATCGGTAAAACGACCTGGAAGCTATTGAAGAAATCGGTAGGGCTTTTTCATTAAAAAGGCGACTTTTCTTTCAAATATTCACCAAAAATACAAATTCCACTAAAATCCAATAAAAACTGCTTTTCCTTCCTTCCGCCGGCATCAATGACATTCGTGATCAATTTCGAGTCAATCGGCCAAAAGACGACCGTAACCCTAACCCTAGCCCCATAACCCTAACCCTAACAGTAGCCTTAAGACAGCCTCATGACAAATGGCCCCCTTTCACTAAAATATTCACCAAAAATACAAATTCCGTCCGAATCCAACGGGGACTGCTGTGTCTCGTTCAGCCAGTACAGGACCACGTTTGGGAGAAATTTCGAGTCAATCGGTCCAAAGACCTGGAAGCTATTGAAAAAATCGGCCGAGCTTTTTCATGAAAAATGCACCCCTTTCACTAAAATATTCACCAAAAATACAAATTCCGTCCGAATCCAACGGGGTCTGCTGTGTCTCGTTCAGCCAGTACAGGACCACGTTTGGGAGCGATTTCGAGTCAATCGGTAAAACGACCTGGAAGCTATTGAAGAAATCGGCCGGGCTTTTTCATTAAAAAGGCGACTTTTCTTTCAAATATTCACCAAAAATACAAATTCCACTAAAATCCAATAAAAACTGCTTTTCCTTCCTTCCGCCGGCATCGACGACATTCGTGATCAATTTCGAGTCAATCGGCCAAAAGACGACCGTAACCCTAACCCTAGCCCCATAACCCTAACCCTAACAGTAGCCTTAAGACAGCCTCATGACAAATGGCCCCCTTTCACTAAAATATTCACCAAAAATACAAATTCCGTCCGAATCCAACGGGGACTGCTGTGTCTCGTTCAGCCAGTACAGGACCACGTTTGGGAGAAATTTCGAGTCAATCGGTGTCAAAGACCTGGAAGCTATTGAAAAAATCGGCCGAGCTTTTTCATGAAAAATGCACCCCTTTCGCTAAAATATTCACCAAAAATACAAATTCCGTCCGAATCCAACGGGGTCTGCTGTGTCTCGTTCAGCCAGTACAGGACCACGTTTGGGAGCGATTTCGAGTCAATCGGTAAAACGACCTGGAAGCTATTGAAGAAATCGGCCGGGCTTTTTCATTAAAAAGGCGACTTTTCTTTCAAATATTCACCAAAAATACAAATTCCACTAAAATCCAATAAAAACTGCTTTTCCTTCCTTCCGCCGGCATCGACGACATTCGTGATCAATTTCCAGTCAATCGGTCAAAAGACGACCGTAACCCTAACCCTAGCCCCATAACCCTAACCCTAACAGTAGCCTTAAGACAGCCTCATGACAAATGGCCCCCTTTCACTAAAATATTCACCAAAAATACAAATTCCGTCCGAATCCAACGGGGACTGCTGTGTCTCGTTCAGCCAGTACAGGACCACGTTTGGGAGAAATTTAGAGTCAATCGGTGTCAAAGACCTGGAAGCTATTGAAAAAATCGGCCGAGCTTTTTCATGAAAAATGCACCCCTTTCACTAAAATATTCACCAAAAATACAATTTCCCCGAATCCAACGGGGTCTGCTGTGTCTCGTTCAGCCAGTACAGGACCACGTTTGGGAGCGATTTCGAGTCAATCGGTAAAACGACCTGGAAGCTATT
Source organism: Pagrus pagrus (assembly GCF_965226575.1). NCBI lineage: Eukaryota > Metazoa > Chordata > Actinopteri > Spariformes > Sparidae > Pagrus > Pagrus pagrus. The sequence goes on along the minus strand of NW_028175213.1, from coordinate 62,543 downwards.
GAAGAAATCGGCCGGGCTTTTTCATTAAAAAGGCGACTTTTCTTTCAAATATTCACCAAAAATACAAATTCCACTAAAATCCAATAAAAACTGCTTTTCCTTCCTTCCGCCGGCATCAACGACATTCGTGATCAATTTCCAGTCAATCGGTCAAAAGACGACCGTAACCCTAACCCTAGCCCCATAACCCTAACCCTAACAGTAGCCTTAAGACAGCCTCATGACAAATGGCCCCCTTTCACTGAAATATTCACCAAAAATACAAATTCCGTCCGAATCCAACGGGGACTGCTGTGTCTCGTTCAGCCAGTACAGGACCACGTTTGGGAGAAATTTCGAGTCAATCGGTCCAAAGACCTGGAAGCTATTGAAAAAATCGGCCGAGCTTTTTCATTAAAAAGGCGACTTTTCTTTCAAATATTCACCAAAAATACAAATTCCACTAAAATCCAATAAAAACTGCTTTTCCTTCCTTCCAGCGGCATCGACGACATTCGTGATCAATTTCGAGTCAATCGGCCAAAAGACGACCGTAACCCTAACCCTAGCCCCATAACCCTAACCCTAACAGTAGCCTTAAGACAGCCTCATGACAAATGGCCCCCTTTCACTAAAATATTCACCAAAAATACAAATTCCGTCCGAATCCAACGGGGACTGCTGTGTCTCGTTCAGCCAGTACAGGACCACGTTTGGGAGAAATTTCGAGTCAATCGGTCCAAAGACCTGGAAGCTATTGAAAAAATCGGCCGAGCTTTTTCATGAAAAATGCACCCCTTTCACTAAAATATTCACCAAAAATACAAATTCCGTCCGAATCCAACGGGGTCTGCTGTGTCTCGTTCAGCCAGTACAGGACCACGTTTGGGAGCGATTTCGAGTCAATCGGTAAAACGACCTGGAAGCTATTGAAGAAATCGGTAGGGCTTTTTCATTAAAAAGGCGACTTTTCTTTCAAATATTCACCAAAAATACAAATTCCACTAAAATCCAATAAAAACTGCTTTTCCTTCCTTCCGCCGGCATCAATGACATTCGTGATCAATTTCGAGTCAATCGGCCAAAAGACGACCGTAACCCTAACCCTAGCCCCATAACCCTAACCCTAACAGTAGCCTTAAGACAGCCTCATGACAAATGGCCCCCTTTCACTAAAATATTCACCAAAAATACAAATTCCGTCCGAATCCAACGGGGACTGCTGTGTCTCGTTCAGCCAGTACAGGACCACGTTTGGGAGAAATTTCGAGTCAATCGGTCCAAAGACCTGGAAGCTATTGAAAAAATCGGCCGAGCTTTTTCATGAAAAATGCACCCCTTTCACTAAAATATTCACCAAAAATACAAATTCCGTCCGAATCCAACGGGGTCTGCTGTGTCTCGTTCAGCCAGTACAGGACCACGTTTGGGAGCGATTTCGAGTCAATCGGTAAAACGACCTGGAAGCTATTGAAGAAATCGGCCGGGCTTTTTCATTAAAAAGGCGACTTTTCTTTCAAATATTCACCAAAAATACAAATTCCACTAAAATCCAATAAAAACTGCTTTTCCTTCCTTCCGCCGGCATCGACGACATTCGTGATCAATTTCGAGTCAATCGGCCAAAAGACGACCGTAACCCTAACCCTAGCCCCATAACCCTAACCCTAACAGTAGCCTTAAGACAGCCTCATGACAAATGGCCCCCTTTCACTAAAATATTCACCAAAAATACAAATTCCGTCCGAATCCAACGGGGACTGCTGTGTCTCGTTCAGCCAGTACAGGACCACGTTTGGGAGAAATTTCGAGTCAATCGGTCCAAAGACCTGGAAGCTATTGAAAAAATCGGCCGAGCTTTTTCATGAAAAATGCACCCCTTTCACTAAAATATTCACCAAAAATACAAATTCCGTCCGAATCCAACGGGGTCTGCTGTGTCTCGTTCAGCCAGTACAGGACCACGTTTGGGAGCGATTTCGAGTCAATCGGTAAAACGACCTGGAAGCTATTGAAGAAATCGGCCGGGCTTTTTCATTAAAAAGGCGACTTTTCTTTCAAATATTCACCAAAAATACAAATTCCACTAAAATCCAATAAAAACTGCTTTTCCTTCCTTCCGCCGGCATCGACGACATTCGTGATCAATTTCGAGTCAATCGGCCAAAAGACGACCGTAACCCTAACCCTAGCCCCATAACCCTAACCCTAACAGTAGCCTTAAGACAGCCTCATGACAAATGGCCCCCTTTCACTAAAATATTCACCAAAAATACAAATTCCGTCCGAATCCAACGGGGACTGCTGTGTCTCGTTCAGCCAGTACAGGACCACGTTTGGGAGAAATTTCGAGTCAATCGGTGTCAAAGACCTGGAAGCTATTGAAAAAATCGGCCGAGCTTTTTCATGAAAAATGCACCCCTTTCGCTAAAATATTCACCAAAAATACAAATTCCGTCCGAATCCAACGGGGTCTGCTGTGTCTCGTTCAGCCAGTACAGGACCACGTTTGGGAGCGATTTCGAGTCAATCGGTAAAACGACCTGGAAGCTATTGAAGAAATCGGCCGGGCTTTTTCATTAAAAAGGCGACTTTTCTTTCAAATATTCACCAAAAATACAAATTCCACTAAAATCCAATAAAAACTGCTTTTCCTTCCTTCCGCCGGCATCGACGACATTCGTGATCAATTTCCAGTCAATCGGTCAAAAGACGACCGTAACCCTAACCCTAGCCCCATAACCCTAACCCTAACAGTAGCCTTAAGACAGCCTCATGACAAATGGCCCCCTTTCACTAAAATATTCACCAAAAATACAAATTCCGTCCGAATCCAACGGGGACTGCTGTGTCTCGTTCAGCCAGTACAGGACCACGTTTGGGAGAAATTTCGAGTCAATCGGTCCAAAGACCTGGAAGCTATTGAAAAAATCGGCCGAGCTTTTTCATTAAAAAGGCGACTTTTCTTTCAAATATTCACCAAAAATACAAATTCCACTAAAATCCAATAAAAACTGCTTTTCCTTCCTTCCGGCGGCATCGACGACATTCGTGATCAATTTCGAGTCAATCGGCCAAAAGACGACCGTAACCCTAACCCTAGCCCCATAACCCTAACCCTAACAGTAGCCTTAAGACAGCCTCATGACAAATGGCCCCCTTTCACTAAAATATTCACCAAAAATACAAATTCCGTCCGAATCCAACGGGAACTGCTGTGTCTCGTTCAGCCAGTACAGGACCACGTTTGGGAGAAATTTCGAGTCAATCGGTCCAAAGACCTGGAAGCTATTGAAAAAATCGGCCGAGCTTTTTCATGAAAAATGCACCCCTTTCACTAAAATATTCACCAAAAATACAAATTCCGTCCGAATCCAACGGGGTCTGCTGTGTCTCGTTCAGCCAGTACAGGACCACGTTTGGGAGCGATTTCGAGTCAATCGGTAAAACGACCTGGAAGCTATTGAAGAAATCGGTAGGGCTTTTTCATTAAAAAGGCGACTTTTCTTTCAAATATTCACCAAAAATACAAATTCCACTAAAATCCAATAAAAACTGCTTTTCCTTCCTTCCGCCGGCATCAATGACATTCGTGATCAATTTCGAGTCAATCGGCCAAAAGACGACCGTAACCCTAACCCTAGCCCCATAACCCTAACCCTAACAGTAGCCTTAAGACAGCCTCATGACAAATGGCCCCCTTTCACTAAAATATTCACCAAAAATACAAATTCCGTCCGAATCCAACGGGGACTGCTGTGTCTCGTTCAGCCAGTACAGGACCACGTTTGGGAGAAATTTCGAGTCAATCGGTCCAAAGACCTGGAAGCTATTGAAAAAATCGGCCGAGCTTTTTCATGAAAAATGCACCCCTTTCACTAAAATATTCACCAAAAATACAAATTCCTTCCGAATCCAACGGGGTCTGCTGTGTCTCGTTCAGCCAGTACAGGACCACGTTTGGGAGCGATTTCGAGTCAATCGGTAAAACGACCTGGAAGCTATTGAAGAAATCGGCCGGGCTTTTTCATTAAAAAGGCGACTTTTCTTTCAAATATTCACCAAAAATACAAATTCCACTAAAATCCAATAAAAACTGCTTTTCCTTCCTTCCGCCGGCATCGACGACATTCGTGATCAATTTCGAGTCAATCGGCCAAAAGACGACCGTAACCCTAACCCTAGCCCCATAACCCTAACCCTAACAGTAGCCTTAAGACAGCCTCATGACAAATGGCCCCCTTTCACTAAAATATTCACCAAAAATACAAATTCCGTCCGAATCCAACGGGGACTGCTGTGTCTCGTTCAGCCAGTACAGGACCACGTTTGGGAGAAATTTAGAGTCAATCGGTGTCAAAGACCTGGAAGCTATTGAAAAAATCGGCCGAGCTTTTTCATGAAAAATGCACCCCTTTCACTAAAATATTCACCAAAAATACAAATTCCCCGAATCCAACGGGGTCTGCTGTGTCTCGTTCAGCCAGTACAGGACCACGTTTGGGAGCGATTTCGAGTCAATCGGTAAAACGACCTGGAAGCTATTGAAGAAATCGGCCGGGCTTTTTCATTAAAAAGGCGACTTTTCTTTCAAATATTCACCAAAAATACAAATTCCACTAAAATCCAATAAAAACTGCTTTTCCTTCCTTCCGCCGGCATCAACGACATTCGTGATCAATTTCCAGTCAATCGGTCAAAAGACGACCGTAACCCTAACCCTAGCCCCATAACCCTAACCCTAACAGTAGCCTTAAGACAGCCTCATGACAAATGGCCCCCTTTCACTAAAATATTCACCAAAAATAGAAATTCCGTCCGAATCCAACGGGGACTGCTGTGTCTCGTTCAGCCAGTACAGGACCACGTTTGGGAGCGATTTCGAGTCAATCGGTAAAACGACCTGGAAGCTATTGAAGAAATCGGCCGGGCTTTTTCATTAAAAAGGCGACTTTTCTTTCAAATATTCACCAAAAATACAAATTCCACTAAAATCCAATAAAAACTGCTTTTCCTTCCTTCCGCCGGCATCGACGACATTCGTGATCAATTTCGAGTCAATCGGCCAAAAGACGACCGTAATCCTAACCCTAGCCCCATAACCCTAACCCTAACAGTAGCCTTAAGACAGCCTCATGACAAATGGCCCCCTTTCACTAAAATATTCACCAAAAATACAAATTCCGTCCGAATCCAACGGGGACTGCTGTGTCTCGTTCAGCCAGTACAGGACCACGTTTGGCAGAAATTTCGAGTCAATCGGTCCAAAGACCTGGAAGCTATTGAAAAAATCGGCCGAGCTTTTTCATGAAAAATGCACCCCTTTCATTAAAATATTCACCAAAAATACAAATTCCGTCCGAATCCAACGGGGTCTGCTGTGTCTCGTTCAGCCAGTACAGGACCACGTTTGGGAGCGATTTCGAGTCAATCGGTAAAACGACCTGGAAGCTATTGAAGAAATCGGCCGGGCTTTTTCATTAAAAAGGCGACTTTTCTTTCAAATATTCACCAAAAATACAAATTCCACTAAAATCCAATAAAAACTGCTTTTCCTTCCTTCCGTCGGCATCGACGACATTCGTGATCAATTTCGAGTCAATCGGCCAAAAGACGACCGTAACCCTAACCCTAGCCCCATAACTCTAACCCTAACAGTAGCCTTAAGACAGCCTCATGACAAATGGCCCCCTTTCACTAAAATATTCACCAAAAATACAAATTCCGTCCGAATCCAACGGGGACTGCTGTGTCTCGTTCAGCCAGTACAGGACCACGTTTGGGAGAAATTTCGAGTCAATCGGTCCAAAGACCTGGAAGCTATTGAAAAAATCGGCCGAGCTTTTTCATGAAAAATGCACCCCTTTCACTAAAATATTCACCAAAAATACAAATTCCGTCCGAATCCAACGGGGTCTGCTGTGTCTCGTTCAGCCAGTACAGGACCACGTTTGGGAGCGATTTCGAGTCAATCGGTAAAACGACCTGGAAGCTATTGAAGAAATCGGCCGGGCTTTTTCATTAAAAAGGCGACTTTTCTTTCAAATATTCACCAAAAATACAAATTCCACTAAAATCCAATAAAAACTGCTTTTCCTTCCTTCCGCCGGCATCAACGACATTCGTGATCAATTTCCAGTCAATCGGTCAAAAGACGACCGTAACCCTAACCCTAGCCCCATAACCCTAACCCTAACAGTAGCCTTAAGACAGCCTCATGACAAATGGCCCCCTTTCACTAAAATATTCACCAAAAATACAAATTCCGTCCGAATCCAACGGGGACTGCTGTGTCTCGTTCAGCCAGTACAGGACCACGTTTGGCAGAAATTTCGAGTCAATCGGTCCAAAGACCTGGAAGCTATTGAAAAAATCGGCCGAGCTTTTTCATGAAAAATGCACCCCTTTCACTAAAATATTCACCAAAAATACAAATTCCGTCCGAATCCAACGGGGTCTGCTGTGTCTCGTTCAGCCAGTACAGGACCACGTTTGGGAGCGATTTCGAGTCAATCGGTAAAACGACCTGGAAGCTATTGAAGAAATCGGCCGGGCTTTTTCATTAAAAAGGCGACTTTTCTTTCAAATATTCACCAAAAATACAAATTCCACTAAAATCCAATAAAAACTGCTTTTCCTTCCTTCCGCCGGCATCGACGACATTCGTGATCAATTTCGAGTCAATCGGCCAAAAGACGACCGTAACCCTAACCCTAGCCCCATAACCCTAACCCTAACAGTAGCCTTAAGACAGCCTCATGACAAATGGCCCCCTTTCACTAAAATATTCACCAAAAATACAAATTCCGTCCGAATCCAACGGGGACTGCTGTGTCTCGTTCAGCCAGTACAGGACCACGTTTGGGAGAAATTTCGAGTCAATCGGTCCAAAGACCTGGAAGCTATTGAAAAAATCGGCCGAGCTTTTTCATGAAAAATGCACCCCTTTCACTAAAATATTCACCAAAAATACAAATTCCGTCCGAATCCAACGGGGTCTGCTGTGTCTCGTTCAGCCAGTACAGGACCACGTTTGGGAGCGATTTCGAGTCAATCGGTAAAACGACCTGGAAGCTATTGAAGAAATCGGCCGGGCTTTTTCATTAAAAAGGCGACTTTTCTTTCAAATATTCACCAAAAATACAAATTCCACTAAAATCCAATAAAAACTGCTTTTCCTTCCTTCCGCCGGCATCGACGACATTCGTGATCAATTTCGAGTCAATCGGCCAAAAGACGACCGTAACCCTAACCCTAGCCCCATAACCCTAACCCTAACAGTAGCCTTAAGACAGCCTCATGACAAATGGCCCCCTTTCACTAAAATATTCACCAAAAATACAAATTCCGTCCGAATCCAACGGGGACTGCTGTGTCTCGTTCAGCCAGTACAGGACCACGTTTGGGAGAAATTTCGAGTCAATCGGTCCAAAGACCTGGAAGCTATTGAAAAAATCGGCCGAGCTTTTTCATGAAAAATGCACCCCTTTCACTAAAATATTCACCAAAAATACAAATTCCGTCCGAATCCAACGGGGTCTGCTGTGTCTCGTTCAGCCAGTACAGGACCACGTTTGGGAGCGATTTCGAGTCAATCGGTAAAACGACCTGGAAGCTATTGAAGAAATCGGCCGGGCTTTTTCATTAAAAAGGCGACTTTTCTTTCAAATATTCACCAAAAATACAAATTCCACTAAAATCCAATAAAAACTGCTTTTCCTTCCTTCCGCCGGCATCGACGACATTCGTGATCAATTTCGAGTCAATCGGCCAAAAGACGACCGTAACCCTAACCCTAGCCCCATAACCCTAACCCTAACAGTAGCCTTAAGACAGCCTCATGACAAATGGCCCCCTTTCACTAAAATATTCACCAAAAATACAAATTCCGTCCGAATCCAACGGGGACTGCTGTGTCTCGTTCAGCCAGTACAGGACCACGTTTGGGAGAAATTTCGAGTCAATCGGTCCAAAGACCTGGAAGCTATTGAAAAAATCGGCCGAGCTTTTTCATGAAAAATGCACCCCTTTCACTAAAATATTCACCAAAAATACAAATTCCGTCCGAATCCAACGGGGACTGCTGTGTCTCGTTCAGCCAGTACAGGACCACGTTTGGGAGCGATTTCGAGTCAATCGGTAAAACGACCTGGAAGCTATTGAAGAAATCGGCCGGGCTTTTTCATTAAAAAGGCGACTTTTCTTTCAAATATTCACCAAAAATACAAATTCCACTAAAATCCAATAAAAACTGCTTTTCCTTCCTTCCGCTGGCATCGACGACATTCGTGATCAATTTCGAGTCAATCGGCCAAAAGACGACCGTAACCCTAACCCTAGCCCCATAACCCTAACCCTAACAGTAGCCTTAAGACAGCCTCATGACAAATGGCCCCCTTTCACTAAAATATTCACCAAAAATACAAATTCCGTCCGAATCCAACGGGGACTGCTGTGTCTCGTTCAGCCAGTACAGGACCACGTTTGGGAGAAATTTCGAGTCAATCGGTCCAAAGACCTGGAAGCTATTGAAAAAATCGGCCGAGCTTTTTCATGAAAAATGCACCCCTTTCACTAAAATATTCACCAAAAATACAAATTCCGTCCGAATCCAACGGGGTCTGCTGTGTCTCGTTCAGCCAGTACAGGACCACGTTTGGGAGCGATTTCGAGTCAATCGGTAAAACGACCTGGAAGCTATTGAAGAAATCGGCCGGGCTTTTTCATTAAAAAGGCGACTTTTCTTTCAAATATTCACCAAAAGTACAAATTCCACTAAAATCCAATAAAAACTGCTTTTCCTTCCTTCCGCCGGCATCAATGACATTCGTGATCAATTTCGAGTCAATCGGCCAAAAGACGACCGTAACCCTAACCCTAGCCCCATAACCCTAACCCTAACAGTAGACTTAAGACAGCCTCATGACAAATGGCCCCCTTTCACTAAAATATTCACCAAAAATACAAATTCCGTCCGAATCCAACGGGGACTGCTGTGTCTCGTGCAGCCAGTACAGGACCACGTTTGGGAGAAATTTCGAGTCAATCGGTCCAAAGACCTGGAAGCTATTGAAAAAATCGGCCGAGCTTTTTCATGAAAAATGCACCCCTTTCACTAAAATATTCACCAAAAATACAAATTCCGTCCGAATCCAACGGGGACTGCTGTGTCTCGTTCAGCCAGTACAGGACCACGTTTGGGAGCGATTTCGAGTCAATCGGTAAAACGACCTGGAAGCTATTGAAGAAATCGGCCGGGCTTTTTCATTAAAAAGGCGACTTTTCTTTCAAATATTCACCAAAAATACAAATTCCACTAAAATCCAATAAAAACTGCTTTTCCTTCCTTCCGCCGGCATCGACGACATTCGTGATCAATTTCGAGTCAATCGGCCAAAAGACGACCGTAACCCTAACCCTAGCCCCATAACCCTAACCCTAACAGTAGCCTTAAGACAGCCTCATGACAAATGGCCCCCTTTCACTAAAATATTCACCAAAAATACAAATTCCGTCCGAATCCAACGGGGACTGCTGTGTCTCGTTCAGCCAGTACAGGACCACGTTTGGGAGAAATTTCGAGTCAATCGGTCCAAAGACCTGGAAGCTATTGAAAAAATCGGCCGAGCTTTTTCATGAAAAATGCACCCCTTTCACTAAAATATTCACCAAAAATACAAATTCCGTCCGAATCCAACGGGGTCTGCTGTGTCTCGTTCAGCCAGTACAGGACCACGTTTGGGAGCGATTTCGAGTCAATCGGTAAAACGACCTGGAAGCTATTGAAGAAATCGGCCGGGCTTTTTCATTAAAAAGGCGACTTTTCTTTCAAATATTCACCAAAAATACAAATTCCACTAAAATCCAATAAAAACTGCTTTTCCTTCCTTCCGTCGGCATCGACGACATTCGTGATCAATTTCGAGTCAATCGGCCAAAAGACGACCGTAACCCTAACCCTAGCCCCATAACTCTAACCCTAACAGTAGCCTTAAGACAGCCTCATGACAAATGGCCCCCTTTCACTAAAATATTCACCAAAAATACAAATTCCGTCCGAATCCAACGGGGACTGCTGTGTCTCGTTCAGCCAGTACAGGACCACGTTTGGGAGAAATTTCGAGTCAATCGGTCCAAAGACCTGGAAGCTATTGAAAAAATCGGCCGAGCTTTTTCATGAAAAATGCACCCCTTTCACTAAAATATTCACCAAAAATACAAATTCCGTCCGAATCCAACGGGGTCTGCTGTGTCTCGTTCAGCCAGTACAGGACCACGTTTGGGAGCGATTTCGAGTCAATCGGTAAAACGACCTGGAAGCTATTGAAGAAATCGGCCGGGCTTTTTCATTAAAAAGGCGACTTTTCTTTCAAATATTCACCAAAAATACAAATTCCACTAAAATCCAATAAAAACTGCTTTTCCTTCCTTCCGCCGGCATCAACGACATTCGTGATCAATTTCCAGTCAATCGGTCAAAAGACGACCGTAACCCTAACCCTAGCCCCATAACCCTAACCCTAACAGTAGCCTTAAGACAGCCTCATGACAAATGGCCCCCTTTCACTAAAATATTCACCAAAAATAGAAATTCCGTCCGAATCCAACGGGGACTGCTGTGTCTCGTTCAGCCAGTACAGGACCACGTTTGGGAGCGATTTCGAGTCAATCGGTAAAACGACCTGGAAGCTATTGAAGAAATCGGCCGGGCTTTTTCATTAAAAAGGCGACTTTTCTTTCAAATATTCACCAAAAATACAAATTCCACTAAAATCCAATAAAAACTGCTTTTCCTTCCTTCCGCCGGCATCGACGACATTCGTGATCAATTTCGAGTCAATCGGCCAAAAGACGACCGTAACCCTAACCCTAGCCCCATAACCCTAACCCTAACAGTAGCCTTAAGACAGCCTCATGACAAATGGCCCCCTTTCACTAAAATATTCACCAAAAATACAAATTCCGTCCGAATCCAACGGGGACTGCTGTGTCTCGTTCAGCCAGTACAGGACCACGTTTGGCAGAAATTTCGAGTCAATCGGTCCAAAGACCTGGAAGCTATTGATAAAATCGGCCGAGCTTTTTCATGAAAAATGCACCCCTTTCACTAAAATATTCACCAAAAATACAAATTCCGTCCGAATCCAACGGGGTCTGCTGTGTCTCGTTCAGCCAGTACAGGACCACGTTTGGGAGCGATTTCGAGTCAATCGGTAAAACGACCTGGAAGCTATTGAAGAAATCGGCCGGGCTTTTTCATTAAAAAGGCGACTTTTCTTTCAAATATTCACCAAAAATACAAATTCCACTAAAATCCAATAAAAACTGCTTTTCCTTCCTTCCGTCGGCATCGACGACATTCGTGATCAATTTCGAGTCAATCGGCCAAAAGACGACCGTAACCCTAACCCTAGCCCCATAACTCTAACCCTAACAGTAGCCTTAAGACAGCCTCATGACAAATGGCCCCCTTTCACTAAAATATTCACCAAAAATACAAATTCCGTCCGAATCCAACGGGGACTGCTCCCAGCTGGCACCGGACGTCAATAGACGTTGGTCTTTGGTTGGATTCAAGTCATGACGTCAGGTGACCAAAAACCAACGTCCATTTAATGTCTACTTTCAACATCTTTTGACATAGGTATATGGACGTCAAGTGACGTTAATATTTTGTTGTTGGGTCTGTTGGGTGTTACATGACTGATATCCAACGTCGGAACAATGTCTGGTGCCAACGTCATTTTGACATATGATTCTGACATTTATGCTGACCAAAAACCAACGTCCATTTAACGTCTACTTTCAACATCTTTTGACATAAGAATATGGACGTCAAGTGACGTTAATATTTTGTTGTTGGGTCTGTTGGGTGTTACATGACTGATATCCAACGTCGGAACAATGTCTGGTGCCAATGTCATTTTGACATATAATTCTGACATTTATGCTGACCAAAAACCAACGTCCATTTAACGTCTACTTTCAACATCTTTTGACATAGGAATATTGATGTCAAGTGACATTAATATTTTGTTGTTTTTATGTTGTGGTGTTAGGCAACCAAAACCCAACGTGTGTCAGACGTCTTGTACTAACACAACTTTGACGTTGAATAATGACCTTTTTGATGACTAAATTCTAACGTCTGGACAACATCTATCAAGAACGTTAGTTTGACATAAGATATAGTCGTCTAATGACATTGAAATTTGGTTGGTTTAAAGTTTGGGTGTTACTTAACTGATATCCAACGTCGGAACAATGTCTGGTGCCAACGTCATTTTGACATATGATTCTGACCTTTATGGTGACCAAAAACCAATGTCCATTTAACGTCTACTTTCAACATCTTTTGACATAGGAATATGGACGTCAAGTGACGTTAATATTTTGTTGTTGGGTCTGTTGGGTGTTACATGACTGATATCCAACGTCGGAACAATGTCTGGTGCCAACGTCATTTTGACATATGATTCTGACATTTATGCTGACCAAAAACCAACGTCCATTTAACGTCTACTTTCAACATCTTTTGACATAGGAATATGGACGTCAAGTGACGTTAATATTTTGTTGTTGGGTCTGTTGGGTGTTACATGACTGATATCCAACGTCGGAACAATGTCTGGTGCCAACGTCATTTTGACATATGATTCTGACATTTATGCTGACCAAAAACCAACGTCCATTTAACGTCTACTTTCAACATCTTTTGACATAGGAATATGGACGTCAAGTGACGTTAATATTTTGTTGTTGGGTCTGTTGGGTGTTACATGACTGATATCCAACGTCGGAACAGTGTCTGGTGCCAACGTCATTTTGACATATGATTCTGACATTTATGCTGACCAAAAACCAATGTCCATTTAACGTCTACTTTCAACATCTTTTGACATAGGAATATGGACGTCAAGTGACGTTAATATTTTGTTGTTGGGTCTGTTGGGTGTTACATGACTGATATCCAACGTCGGAACAATGTCTGGTGCCAACGTCATTTTGACATATGATTCTGACATTTATGCTGACCAAAAACCAACGTCCATTTAACGTCTACTTTCAACATCTTTTGACATAGGAATATTGATGTCAAGTGACATTAATATTTTGTTGTTTTTATGTTGTGGTGTTAGGCAACCAAAACCCAACGTGTGTCAGACGTCTTGTACTAACACAACTTTGACGTTGAATAATGACCTTTTTGAGGACTAAATTCTAACGTCTGGACAACATCTATCAAGAACGTTAGTTTGACATAAGATATAGTTGTCTAATGACGTTGAAATTTGGTTGGTTTAAAGTTTGGGTGTTACATGACTGATATCCAATGTCGGAACAATGTCTGGTGCCAACGTCATTTTGACATATGATTCTGACCTTTATGGTGACCAAAAACCAATGTCCATTTAACGTCTACTTTCAACATCTTTTGACATAGGAATATGGACGTCAAGTGACGTTAATATTTTGTTGTTGGGTCTGTTGGGTGTTACATGACTGATATCCAACGTCGGAACAATGTCTGGTGCCAACGTCATTTTGACATATGATTCTGACATTTATGCTGACCAAAAACCAACGTCCATTTAACGTCTACTTTTAACATCTTTTGACATAAGAATATGGACGTCAAGTGACGTTAATATTTTGTTGTTGGGTCTGTTGGGTGTTACATGACTGATATCCAACGTCGGAACAATGTCTGGTGCCAACGTCATTTTGACATATGATTCTGACATTTATGCTGACCAAAAACCAATGTCCATTTAACGTCTACTTTCAACATCTTTTGACATAGGAATATGGACGTCAAGTGACGTTAATATTTTGTTGTTGGGTCTGTTGGGTGTTACATGACTGATATCCAACGTCGGAACAATGTCTGGTGCCAACGTCATTTTGAATATTTTGTTGTTTTTATATTGTGGTGTTAGGCAACCAAAACCCAACGTGTGTCAGACGTCTTGTACTAACACAACTTTGACGTTGAATAATGACCTTTTTGATGACTAAATTCTAACGTCTGGACAACATCTATCAAGAACGTTAGTTTGACATACGATATAGTCGTCTAATGACGTTGAAATTTGGTTGGTTTAAAGTTTGGGTGTTACATAACTGATTTTCAACGTCGGACCAATGTCTGGTGCCAACGTCATTTTGACATATGATTCTGACATTTATGGTGACCAAAAACCAACGTCCACTTAACGTCTACTTTAAACATCTTTTGGCATAGGAATATGGACGTCAAGTGACGTTAATATTTTGTTGTTTTTATATTGTGGTGTTAGGCAACCAAAACCCAACGTGGGTCAGACGTCTTGTACTAACACAACTTTGACGTTGAATAATGACCTTTTTGATGACTAAATTCTAACTTCTGGACAACATCTATCAAGAACGTTAGTTTGACATAAGATATAGTCGTCTAATGACGTCGAAATTTGGTTGGTTTAAAGTTTGGGTGTTACATAACTGATTTTCAACGTCGGACCAATGTCTGGTGCCAACGTCATTTTGACATATGATTCTGACATTTATGGTGACCCAAAACCAATGTCCTTTTAACATCTACTTTAAACATCTTTTGGCATAGGAATATGGACGTCAAGTGACGTTAATATTTTGTTGTTTTTATGTTGTTGTGTTAGGCAACCAAAACCCAACGTGTGTCAGACGTCTTGTATTAACACAACTTTGACGTTGAATAATGACCTTTCTGATGACTAAATTCTAATGTCTGGGCAGCATCTATCAAGAACGTTAGTTTGACATAAGATATAGTCGTCTAATGACATTGAAATTTGGTTGGTTTAAAGTTTGGGTGTTACTAAACTGATATCCAACGTCGGAACAATGTCTAGTGCCAACGTCATTTTGACATATGATTCTGATCTTTATGGTGACCAAAAACCAATGTCCATTTAACGTCTACTTTCAACATCTTTTGACATAGGAATATGGACGTCAAGTGACGTTAATATTTTGTTGTTTTTATATTGTGGTGTTAGGCAACCAAAACCCAACGTGTGTCAGACGTCTTGTACTAACACAACTTTGACGTTGAATAATGACCTTTTTGATGACTAAATTCTAACGTCTGGACAAAATCTATCAAGAACGTTAGTTTGACATAAGATATAGACATCTAATGACGTTGAAGTTTTGTTGGTTTTAAGTTTGGGTGGTACATAACTAATATCTAACGTCTGATGCCAATGTCATTTTGACATTTATGGTGACCAAAACCCAACGTCTTTTCAACGGCATAATTTAAACGTTTACAGAACGTGATATTCTGACATCCTTTGACATAAAAATGTTGTCGCTTTTAAGTTGTGGTGATAAGTAAATAAAATCCAATGTCTTGCAAACATCTAAAACTAACATCAGTGTGGCATAGAAAACTTCAACTTTAACGTCATAATGACAACATCGAAACAATGTAATATTCTAACATTGTTTGTTTGACGATATTTTGTTGGTTTTAAGTTAGGGTTAAGTAGCTAACTAATATATAACGTCATAATAATGTCTGATGCCAATTTTGACATAATAACATTTATGGTGACCTTTTTGTAATGTCTGTTAAACGTTTAATATTAACAAGCACATAATTCTGACATTGAGATTTTGTTGGTTTTAAGTTGTGGTGATAAGTAGGCCTAATTAAAATCGAACCTCATCCACACGTCTTTCACTCTGATATAGAATGATGACCGAAACGTTAAAAGTCATAATGTTAATCGTTAATTGTTGGATGTTGATGTTTTAGATGTATCGTGCTAACATAATATCGACGTACAATAATATAATTTTATGTTGACCAAAGAAAGTCAGTGTCAGTAGCGGATCAGCGTCAGTAGTGGATCTGACCATGCATGTCTGGGGATGTGTTTTATGAGCTAAATATTTTCAAAACCCTTGATGTGAAAATGTATCTGGGATGATACATTTTAACATCAAGCAAGAGAATCTCTTTAAAGTGTATCTCCATCTACAATTTACACTGTCGGCCTTTTTTGCTTGACACAAACTGTGAACTACATTTCCTGTTCATAACTGACCTATAACCAGTGTTACCAGAATGAGTTTAGAAAAAGAATTTTTCAGTCACATTCAAAATAAAATTATCCAACTAAAATACAGTCTGATAGCTCTGCTGTGTTTTGGTGATCACTATATGTGGTATTGGGCCTATGCATTGCATCTTTACAAGCACCTTCAGTTCAAACTGCATATCACCATTCACAGAGCCCTGCATGAGGAGATGAGCTTGTAAAACTGTATGGACTGTCATGGAGATATTGTGGATCTCACTTCAACCCTGGTGCAGCTGTTATGGGATAGGGTTAAATGGGACTGTTTTATTTTAAAAAATTAAAAAATAATCTAGCTACCGCCAGGCCAAGCTCAGGCTCCAGCAGCAGCCAGCTACCAGCTACACCTCAAGCTTCAGCAGCAGCAGCGACTGTACCAATAGGCTAAACTCAGGCTTCAGCAGCAGCAGCTACCGCTAGGCTAAACTAGGCTTGAGCATTAGTACCACCAGGCGAAGTTGGCTCCAGCAGCAGCCAGCTTCCATCAGGCCAGGCCAAGGCTGCAGTGCTAGTACAGGAATTCGGGATGCCTCGGGCATGAACTCTTTGTGTTGATTGATGATTACAGTCACATGATTCTAAACACATCACTGTTTGATCCATTTGATTTGAATCACAAATAGTGCTGTCATGATTCAAATTTTGATTCTGATGTTCTTTGCATCAAACTGTCGCAATGCTATAGTAGGTATTTTTTGTTTTCTAGTACAGCTGTAACCATTATTGAATTACAATATTATTTTCTGTTTATGTATTTTTCATCACAGTAATTTCCATGACATTCACAAAATATTGCTCTAGGCCACCATGAACTGTGGGACATATTATCATTATTATTATTATTATTATTATTATTATTATTATTATTATTTATTCATCAACTTTCACCAAAAAACCCATTCAAATGTAACAGACAAAACCACAAAAACATAAAAAAAAACAAGATTGAGTCGGCAACCAAGGGAACGCCCACAAAAACGTCACTTCCGGCGTAAGCGACGTGGGGGGGGGGTCATAAAGCGCGGAGACGGCAAGACAACATCAGAGGAGACTGCCTGCCATCGGGTAATTACCACAGGTAAGTGTCTTCTAAATGTTGAGCATGTATGCGTGGGTGAATGTAATGACAGTTTGCTGTTTTTGTCAATTCATCATGCAAGTGCGGGAACAAAGTCTGGAGGTTTGTTCATTGTCGTTTGTAAACTAAAACATTCAAACTGAGCCCCTTCTCTCGGGCTCAACTGCAGCCTCCTGCCAGCAGCAGTTCTCAGGAGTGAAAAAGAAAAAATACAGCACAAGTGAGGCTCTGTAGCCGCGGACCGATACCCGGCCGCCACCAAGAACAGAAGCCTCGAAGAGTAACGTTAGGGTAGTTAGCGTCGAGTGAGCTGGTTTTAGCGGTGGCGGCTAGCATCCGCCGCTAGCATTAGCTTCCCAGCTCACAACAGCCATCTTACGTTACTCGTTACCACCGGGCTACCGTTGCTCGTGACGGACGGCGCGTCGTTAGACCTGGGCCCGGATGTTTTGGGAATAGCCCCGGATCTCTGTGCCTTTTTAAAAAAAAAAAGAAAAAAGAAAATGTAATCGCCTAATGATGAAAATAGCCCCAGAGGTTTTTATGTGGTTGCATTATTCAGGGATGGAAATTAGCACCCGCCACCCCCCAAATACGGCTGAATTTGTGTGCTGGCTGGTGAATTGAATCAGTTTACCAGCCACTGTGGCGAGTTCAGTCCAGTCAGGTCTGATCCAATTATTCTTAATGATCGATCTTGGTGAAGGCATAACAGTGCGCTTTCCACAACCCTGGAGTTAGATCCGGTCAAATTATGTTTCTGATTGGACCAAAGTGTCAGTTCAGAAGGGCCGGAATTAAACATTACTAGAACGGCCGTAAGCAGTCATTTAGACCGCTAGATTTAAACTCTATAATCTCGCATGTACCCAACCGTGTGATGATTGAATTCATTGTGTCACTGTTTTTTTTACACTGTTTAATATTTTCCTGAAATTGAAATTGATTGAAGTGAATGACAGATTAAACAGTAATGAAAATAATTGCAGCTCCTAACAACAGAATCATTTTGTTTTTGTTTCTTGAATTAGGTGATCTTGACGGTGCAGTAAGTGACAGTGAGCCGGAAGTTGAAGATGGCGAAGGTTCCAACTTAAGTGAAGGTTGGTTGTATTTCTTTTGTCCTCTTCTGTAATGAGTACTTGTGATGAGGTCAGAGGATATGAAAACATTTGCACAAATGTGTCAAATAACATGTCTTTTAGAGATGCAGTGATACATAGTTTAAGTGAGGAAACAATATCGAGGGAACAATGTACAGTTTAAAACTGGGCTGTTAAACTGCCCGTGTGGGTATTGAAAGCTTCAGTAGGTAACAAGTATTCAGTCATGTTTGCTGGAACTGTCACTTTATTCTGATAGTTGGACATTAAAAGAATAGTTCACTCTAGAACGAAATTCAGTCATTATCGACTCACCCTCATGCTGATGAGAACTCCGGTGTAGTTTCTTATTCCTCAAAGTGCAGCTGGAGACCCGCGGGGGTACCCTCCGACGGAATAATCCATATAACGAGTGTCAATTGTGGCCGAGAGGAAAAGGTCCATAAAACTACACAAAAACTTTTGTAATATTCCTCCATACTGCTTGTCCGCTGCAATCCAAGTGTCCTGAAGTAGCCACATCCAGAGTTTACTCGAAACGACCTCATTCAGTACATTTTTCTAGCCTAAACAGTCACTATGCTATATCTGCCTGGAGGCATGCTCCGCATTCACGCGAGTCTCCCTCACAGCGTTTGCACTACGGAAGCCGTGCCGGACAAGATGAACGAGACTCGCGATAGATACACACCGGTATTTACTTCCTGCTTTGAGCGCCCGAGCGACACACGAACACAAGAGGGATCTGCCTGCACTAGTGATTTTAAACTTTGACACTCACAGCAGGATGTAATATTGCGTGTAATATATTGTTCATCTTCATTGTCTTTGCTTAAAAAAAAAAAGATCTTTTTTTTTTTTACAGAGCTAGAGCTTCCTGCTCCTCCAAGGAAGCTGCAACGTGTTCAAGAGAGGGAGTCTTAGGCGTACTTGTCATCGTTGTCAACACCATCAAGTCAATCAATCTCTCCAATCCTAGAAGTCACTCCAGTCTCAAGGAAAAGGATCTTTCCAGAGGATTGCAATCCCCGCCCTCTTCCACACCTCAGGCTACCAGGCCAAAAAAAGGTTCTTCAGGACTTAATTCACTTACATAAATATTCTGCCCTAACAGGATAGGGACCCATACACAGTGGTATGCTACTATACTAATGTTATAGATTCACAATTAAAAGTAGTGTACCTATTTTAGACTCAGAAAAAGAAACGCTCAGTTGAATGGTTGTGAGGATTAAAATAGATGTCACCAAGTTGGCTATGCTGCTGCACAAAACTTTGTTGGCTATAACTGGTCCGGTATTGGCCCAATTGTCAAAATATTTACATCAGTGCAAATCTACAAAACATACAATGGCAGACAGCGACCATTGCAGTTAACTGGTGGAAGAACTAGCTAAAAAAAATTAAAAACTGATTCATGGGAGTGTGATGGGAGAGGAATGAAAATCCACTCCCGTCTCTCCCTGTAGTTTGCGGGACTATATTTTTGTAATGTTGCAGAATTACACTGCAGGTTGTTGCTACAGGAAAGGAGCTGATGGACCAGATTCGGTGGATATATTGAAGTTTTACTTAAAGGAGCCGTATGTAAGACTGTGGCCAAAACTGTTTTTGCCCCTCGCCCCCAGACGCAAGGTTGCCAGACAGCGACATGCTAACCTCTGCTCTGCACACTCACACAGTCGGTCTTAAAGTAATAATAATAATAATACATTTTATTTATGGCGCCTTTCAGGGCACTCAAGGTCGCCTTACACAACATATAAACAGTCATTTAAAAAAGCAAAGGACACATACAAGTGCAATAAAAACAAAATAAAATCAGAAAACTGCAAGGTGGAAGACAACTTAAAGTGAGTATGAGAGTTTGAAGAGGTGGGGGGGGGGGCAGAGCGGCTGAAGGCTCTGGACCCCATGGTGGACAGACGGGCAGAGGGCACAGTGAGGCTGATGGAGGAGGCTGATCTGAGTGCCCGGGAGGGAATGTTGATGTGGAGGAGGTCAGAGAGGTATGGGGGGGCGAGGTTGTGGATGGCCTTAAAAGTGTGAAGCAGGATTTTAAAGTCTATGCGAAATTTGACAGGAAGCCAGTGGAGTTGTTGAAGAACGGGCGTGATATGATTGATGGAAGGAGTTCTGGAGACAATACGAGCAGCTGAATTCTGGACCAGTTGGAGCTTACGGATGGACTTGTGGGGGAGACCAAAGAGGAGGGAGTTACAGTAGTCTAAGATAAGTATAAGTAAGATAATCATGTCTCTCTAAAACATGTTAGACTGCATTAGTTACTACCTGCAGTCAGAGGGATGAAGCAGCAGTAGGCTACATCTACATCTGTGATCTGCAGGTTATTGTTTCACATCACCACTTGGACACTACGCCCCGTATGTGTGTCTGTATAATCAAACGGTGTCTTTATTTTTGCCAAGCTTCTCAAGTTTTACTCTTTCAAATAATCAACCATCTACAGAACTTTTCAGTACGCTATTTTTCTACTTCTTCTCATCATCATTATTATTATTATTATTATTATTATTATTTAAAGTGAGCCTCTTATCGTTGAACAGAAAAATACATCATACAAGCAGCAACTTTTGCAGCCTTGTCAGTCTGCATTGAGCTACAATCCGGCAACATTCATGACTCTGTACAGTCAAACTAACCAAAAACTTCTTATTGATCATCATTATAAAGTTTCAGGGCGTTCCTGTAACCATGGTAACTCACGGTGCCAGAGAAGAGGGAGAGACGCTGAATGAAGCCGTTTACACAGATACACTGCAGACAAAGTCCAGACTATAGTTGTTATTTCACACATGTTGCACACAACAGGAGACTCTCCGTGTCAGATGAGTTCTCACGTGCTGACTAAACTCGGTTGATAACGTAGCAGCGCGACAAGTCCTTGCTAGCTAAGCAGCTAAACTTTAGCGCCGCTCCGTGTTGAGATCCCGCCCTGTGTGGGTCACTGCACTGTCATTGGTCAGGCGCACACACGCTGTTAACGATACCATTGGCTGTAGAGTGTGACAATCTGTCAATAAACATCAGCCAACAGTTCTCCTACGATCTACGTTGATCTCACAAGTCGCCTCTATGAAGTTTGAATGAAGGAAATCCGTCGTAGCGACGGAGAACTTTAATCCATGCCAGAGACAGGCGACCTGACCGGGCTGGACTCGTCTCATGAACCGTTACACACGTTCACCATCACTTTATTAACAATCAGCTCCATTTCACCTCATTTCCTCCCTCTTTTCCAACTTTAACTTTGTACTTCTTTCGCTTTGGCTTCACAACAGAAGGTGGCCTGTCAGACGGCAGAGAGACAAGCTGCTTATTTCTACCGTGTGATATCAAGGAAATGAGCATAATAACCGATAATGGAACTCGATCTTAAATCGCAATCTCAATTGAAAATAAATAAATAATTTTATCTCCCAGCTGTAGCTGTAGCTCAGTGGTCCCAGTCAAATGCGAATATTCAATTTAATATGATTAGTCTCTGGTGACATTGAGTGATTTTATGATAACTTGCTGTACATTTCTTATACAGCTCCTTTAACTGCAAAAGTAATTTACCTTGGAAATTATTTGTCTTAAGTTTAGTCTGAAAAATGGCTTAACTATTACATTTTCTTTGATTCTTGTAGCTTCCCAGAAAACTCGGCCCACTGTAGAAGACCAGAGGGGTCAATCTTCTGTCTCTCTCAAGAGGACCATCAACCACTCCAGTACAGAAAAAAAACTCCCCGTACCCAATGCCAGAAGCAAGTAAGTATATAGTATAAAACATATAGAGGAACTGCTTATTGATATGTGTTAAAAGGAAAAAAAGGCAAAAGTAGTTATTTTGCAATATCAGATCTTTGAAATTAAATTGTACGTTAAAGACTGAGGAAGCCAAAAATAAATTGTTCTAAGTTTAAAAATACCACAGGAAAACATTATTAACCACAATGTCAAATTTGAAGGACTAAAAAATTATGCATCAAAGTTGTCAATAAATGAGCAGCATTCTCTGCCTCAGGACGCTGGGGGTATGTCCGCAGCAGGCAAAGAAACCACGCCCCCCAAAAACCAACATGCACTATGTTGATGTCCTTTACAAGTAGGCTAACCGCAACGTTTCACCATTATGTAATTTGTTCAAGTTCAAGGTTGGCAGGTCTGTGCTGGTCTCATTGATTAAATGTAAGAATTGTGGCAGTCGCATTAGTTTGTTTGAATTAAAAGTGAAGCTTCATGTGTGTATTGGACAGAAGAGCAGCGCTGCCTGGGGGCTCTGTAGTCTACCTACATAAATCACCACATTTACATCAATAAATGTTTTACAATGAACCGATCCATCTGCATTCAATTTTATTAAGTTAACATGGTTTTGAATACAGGATTTGTGGCAAAAGTTTGTCATGTCTGCTTATGTGAAAGCCAACGGAGGCTACTGATGACCTATGTGATTGTTGAAGGGGTGTCCCAATTTGTAGGGGTTGACTTTCAACCCCTACCCCTTGTAGCTCTGTTTCAAGGGGCAAGGGTTAAAGGATAACTACCGTTTTTTACAACCTGGACCTTATTTCTAGCAAAATATATGGTCATTTACTCACCCAGATAACTTTGGTGTCATTTGGCGTTGTTCGGACGAAATTAGATCCAGTGTAGCGCCGGTATATCCATATAATGCGAGTGACGGCGTACCGAAGTGCAGCCTCTATGAGCATTATCTTCCACGAAACTAGTTCATTTCACCAATATTTTGTTACGATACGCTAGTGCTATTCCCCTCTGAGTCCGGGCTCGTCTATTGTCAACATCCGGGGTCTGTAGGTTGACCTACTACCTCTGACCTGGAGGATGTCGTCTCTGAGCTGCGCGCGCACCCACGACAGCCCGGCCTGTTTACCTGTAGCTGCTACTGCTAGTTTGACCCCGGATGTTGATGACGGACGATCCCGGACTCAGAGGGGAATAGCGCTAGCGTATCATGACAAAATATTAGTGAAATGAACTAGTTTCGTGGCAGATAATGCGTTATATAAAGGCTGCGTGTCGGTGCCCTGTCTTTCGCATTATATGGATATATCGGCGCTACGCTGGATCTAATTTCGTCTGAACGACTTCAAATGACACCAAAGTTATCTGGGTGAGTAAATGACCATATATTTTGCTAGAAATAAGGTTCAGGTTGTAAAAAACGGTACTTATCCTTTTAAGGGCTAGGGGTAGGGGCAGGGATGAAAATAAGAATTGGAATTCAGCCTTACTCTTACTGTTGCCTTACTTGTCCTGTACTCTGAAGTTTCAAATATTTCTTACAGAGAGTGTCCTGAAGACTCCAAGAAGGGAGGAGGAAACGGAGGCGAAGATTTCCGAGGCTGTTGCCTTCTGCCTTAAATATGCCCCAGACAGGGTGGGCGGAGGTGGCAGGAAAAGCCAGATGCAGCAGTGACTGTTATTCTACTTCCACCTCTGTGCACTGTCCTGTTGTTGTTGTTGTTGTTGTTGTTTTTAAATGTTGAAAGTGGTTTTCCCTAAATGTTAAATGTGTTAAAATTTTGTTTAAATGTTAAAATTTTAAACATTCTTAAATGTTTTATTAAAAAGCCTTTTTGTGAACCAGTTTGTTATTTACCCATACAGCTAAACAGTGTCTTAAATGAATACTTACCAACAAAAGTTCAAACGTCAAACTCCAATATTGGTTTGACATCAAAATATAATGTATGTTGGAGTTTTGTCGAAAAAAGGGATGACGTCAAATCCCAATGTCGTTTAGACTTAAAATTCACATGTTGGGTGGATGTTATATTGTAATTGAAAAGAGTTGACGTCTAAACCCAATATTGATTTGATATCAAAATCCAGCGATGGATAGATGTTATATTTTAGTTGAAAATGAAAATCTGGTCGACGTCAAAACCCAACGTTGATTAGATATCCAAGTCCAACGTTGGATAGATGTTATATTTTAGTTGAAAATGAAAATCTGGTCGACGTCAAAACCCAACGTTGATTAGATATCCAAGTCCAACGTTGGATAGAGGTTATATTTTAGTTGAAAATGAAAATCTGGTCGACGTCAAAACCCAACGTTGATTTGATATCAAAATCCAGCGATGGATAGATGTTATATTTTTGTTGAAAATGCAAGTCAGGTAGGCGTCTAGATCCAACATTGATTTGATATCAAAATCCAATGTTGGATAGAGATTATATTTTAGTTGAAAATGAAAATCTGGTCGACGTCAAAACCCAACGTTGATTAGATATCCAAGTCCAACGTTGGATAGAGGTTATATTTTAGTTGAAAATGAAAATCTGGTCGACGTCAAAACCCAACGTTGATTAGATATCCAAGTCCAACGTTGGATAGATGTTATATTTTAGTTGAAAATGAAAATCTGGTCGACGTCAAAACCCAACATTGATTAGATATCCAAGTCCAACGTTGGATAGATGTTATATTTTAGTTGAAAATGAAAATCGGGTTAACGTCTAAAGCCAACGTTGATTTGATATCCAAGTCCAACGTTGGATAGATGTTATATTTTAGTTGAAAATGAAAATCGGGTTTACGTCTAAAGCCAACGTTGATTTGATATCCAAGTCCAACGTTGGATAGATGTTATATTTTAGTTGAAAATGAAAATCGGGTTTACGTCTAAACCCAACGATGATTTGATATCCAAGTCCAACGTTGGATAGATGTTATATTTTAGTTGAAAATGAAAATCGGGTTAACGTCTAAACCCAACGATGATTAGATGTCCAAGTCCAACGTTGGATAGATGTTATATTTTAGTTGAAAATGAAAATCGGGTTTACGTCTAAACCCGACGTTGATTTAATATAAAAATGTAACATCTGCCCAACGTTGGATTTTGATATCAGATCAACGTTAAGTTTAGACGTTAACCCGATTTTCATTCTCAACTAAATACTAACGTCTATTCAACGTAAGAGGGCAACGTCTATATGACGTCTAACTGACGTCTGGTGCCAGCTGGGCTGTGTCTCGTTCAGCCAGTACAGGACCACGTTTGGGAGAAATTTCGAGTCAATCGGTCCAAAGACCTGGAAGCTATTGAAAAAATCGGCCGAGCTTTTTCATGAAAAATGCACCCCTTTCACTAAAATATTCACCAAAAATACAAATTCCGTCCGAATCCAACGGGGTCTGCTGTGTCTCGTTCAGCCAGTACAGGACCACGTTTGGGAGCGATTTCGAGTCAATCGGTAAAACGACCTGGAAGCTATTGAAGAAATCGGCCAGGCTTTTTCATTAAAAAGGCGACTTTTCTTTCAAATATTCACCAAAAATACAAATTCCACTAAAATCCAATAAAAACTGCTTTTCCTTCCTTCCGCCGGCATCAACGACATTCGTGATCAATTTCCAGTCAATCGGTCAAAAGACGACCGTAACCCTAACCCTAGCCCCATAACCCTAACCCTAACAGTAGCCTTAAGACAGCCTCATGACAAATGGCCCCCTTTCACTAAAATATTCACCAAAAATAGAAATTCCGTCCGAATCCAACGGGGACTGCTGTGTCTCGTTCAGCCAGTACAGGACCACGTTTGGGAGCGATTTCGAGTCAATCGGTAAAACGACCTGGAAGCTATTGAAGAAATCGGCCGGGCTTTTTCATTAAAAAGGCGACTTTTCTTTCAAATATTCACCAAAAATACAAATTCCACTAAAATCCAATAAAAACTGCTTTTCCTTCCTTCCGCCGGCATCGACGACATTCGTGATCAATTTCGAGTCAATCGGCCAAAAGACGACCGTAACCCTAACCCTAGCCCCATAACCCTAACCCTAACAGTAGCCTTAAGACAGCCTCATGACAAATGGCCCCCTTTCACTAAAATATTCACCAAAAATACAAATTCCGTCCGAATCCAACGGGGACTGCTGTGTCTCGTTCAGCCAGTACAGGACCACGTTTGGCAGAAATTTCGAGTCAATCGGTCCAAAGACCTGGAAGCTATTGAAAAAATCGGCCGAGCTTTTTCATGAAAAATGCACCCCTTTCACTAAAATATTCACCAAAAATACAAATTCCGTCAGAATCCAACGGGGTCTGCTGTGTCTCGTTCAGCCAGTACAGGACCACGTTTGGGAGCGATTTCGAGTCAATCGGTAAAACGACCTGGAAGCTATTGAAGAAATCGGCCGGGCTTTTTCATTAAAAAGGCGACTTTTCTTTCAAATATTCACCAAAAATACAAATTCCACTAAAATCCAATAAAAACTGCTTTTCCTTCCTTCCGCCGGCATCGACGACATTCGTGATCAATTTCGAGTCAATCGGCCAAAAGACGACCGTAACCCTAACCCTAGCCCCATAACCCTAACCCTAACAGTAGCCTTAAGACAGCCTCATGACAAATGGCCCCCTTTCACTAAAATATTCACCAAAAATACAAATTCCGTCCGAATCCAACGGGGACTGCTGTGTCTCGTTCAGCCAGTACAGGACCACGTTTGGCAGAAATTTCGAGTCAATCGGTCCAAAGACCTGGAAGCTATTGAAAAAATCGGCCGAGCTTTTTCATGAAAAATGCACCCCTTTCACTAAAATATTCACCAAAAATACAAATTCCGTCCGAATCCAACGGGGTCTGCTGTGTCTCGTTCAGCCAGTACAGGACCACGTTTGGGAGCGATTTCGAGTCAATCGGTAAAACGACCTGGAAGCTATTGAAGAAATCGGCCGGGCTTTTTCATTAAAAAGGCGACTTTTCTTTCAAATATTCACCAAAAATACAAATTCCACTAAAATCCAATAAAAACTGCTTTTCCTTCCTTCCGCCGGCATCGACGACATTCGTGATCAATTTCGAGTCAATCGGCCAAAAGACGACCGTAACCCTAACCCTAGCCCCATAACCCTAACCCTAACAGTAGCCTTAAGACAGCCTCATGACAAATGGCCCCCTTTCACTAAAATATTCACCAAAAATACAAATTCCGTCCGAATCCAACGGGGACTGCTGTGTCTCGTTCAGCCAGTACAGGACCACGTTTGGGAGAAATTTCGAGTCAATCGGTCCAAAGACCTGGAAGCTATTGAAAAAATCGGCCGAGCTTTTTCATGAAAAATGCACCCCTTTCACTAAAATATTCACCAAAAATACAAATTCCGTCAGAATCCAACGGGGTCTGCTGTGTCTCGTTCAGCCAGTACAGGACCACGTTTGGGAGCGATTTCGAGTCAATCGGTAAAACGACCTGGAAGCTATTGAAGAAATCGGCCGGGCTTTTTCATTAAAAAGGCGACTTTTCTTTCAAATATTCACCAAAAATACAAATTCCACTAAAATCCAATAAAAACTGCTTTTCCTTCCTTCCGCCGGCATCGACGACATTCGTGATCAATTTCGAGTCAATCGGCCAAAAGACGACCGTAACCCTAACCCTAGCCCCATAACCCTAACCCTAACAGTAGCCTTAAGACAGCCTCATGACAAATGGCCCCCTTTCACTAAAATATTCACCAAAAATACAAATTCCGTCCGAATCCAACGGGGACTGCTGTGTCTCGTTCAGCCAGTACAGGACCACGTTTGGCAGAAATTTCGAGTCAATCGGTCCAAAGACCTGGAAGCTATTGAAAAAATCGGCCGAGCTTTTTCATGAAAAATGCACCCCTTTCACTAAAATATTCACCAAAAATACAAATTCCGTCCGAATCCAACGGGGTCTGCTGTGTCTCGTTCAGCCAGTACAGGACCACGTTTGGGAGCGATTTCGAGTCAATCGGTAAAACGACCTGGAAGCTATTGAAGAAATCGGCCGGGCTTTTTCATTAAAAAGGCGACTTTTCTTTCAAATATTCACCAAAAATACAAATTCCACTAAAATCCAATAAAAACTGCTTTTCCTTCCTTCCGCCGGCATCGACGACATTCGTGATCAATTTCGAGTCAATCGGCCAAAAGACGACCGTAACCCTAACCCTAGCCCCATAACCCTAACCCTAACAGTAGCCTTAAGACAGCCTCATGACAAATGGCCCCCTTTCACTAAAATATTCACCAAAAATACAAATTCCGTCCGAATCCAACGGGGACTGCTGTGTCTCGTTCAGCCAGTACAGGACCACGTTTGGGAGAAATTTCGAGTCAATCGGTCCAAAGACCTGGAAGCTATTGAAAAAATCGGCCGAGCTTTTTCATGAAAAATGCACCCCTTTCACTAAAATATTCACCAAAAATACAAATTCCGTCCGAATCCAACGGGGTCTGCTGTGTCTCGTTCAGCCAGTACAGGACCACGTTTGGGAGCGATTTTGAGTCAATCGGTAAAACGACCTGGAAGCTATTGAAGAAATCGGCCGGGCTTTTTCATTAAAAAGGCGACTTTTCTTTCAAATATTCACCAAAAATACAAATTCCACTAAAATCCAATAAAAACTGCTTTTCCTTCCTTCCGCCGGCATCGACGACATTCGTGATCAATTTCGAGTCAATCGGCCAAAAGACGACCGTAACCCTAACCCTAGCCCCATAACCCTAACCCTAACAGTAGCCTTAAGACAGCCTCATGACAAATGGCCCCCTTTCACTAAAATATTCACCAAAAATACAAATTCCGTCCGAATCCAACGGGGACTGCTGTGTCTCGTTCAGCCAGTACAGGACCACGTTTGGGAGAAATTTCGAGTCAATCGGTCCAAAGACCTGGAAGCTATTGAAAAAATCGGCCGAGCTTTTTCATGAAAAATGCACCCCTTTCACTAAAATATTCACCAAAAATACAAATTCCGTCCGAATCCAACGGGGTCTGCTGTGTCTCGTTCAGCCAGTACAGGACCACGTTTGGGAGCGATTTCGAGTCAATCGGTAAAACGACCTGGAAGCTATTGAAGAAATCGGCCGGGCTTTTTCATTAAAAAGGCGACTTTTCTTTCAAATATTCACCAAAAATACAAATTCCACTAAAATCCAATAAAAACTGCTTTTCCTTCCTTCCGCCGGCATCGACGACATTCGTGATCAATTTCGAGTCAATCGGCCAAAAGACGACCGTAACCCTAACCCTAGCCCCATAACCCTAACCCTAACAGTAGCCTTAAGACAGCCTCATGACAAATGGCCCCCTTTCACTAAAATATTCACCAAAAATACAAATTCCGTCCGAATCCAACGGGGACTGCTGTGTCTCGTTCAGCCAGTACAGGACCACGTTTGGGAGAAATTTCGAGTCAATCGGTCCAAAGACCTGGAAGCTATTGAAAAAATCGGCCGAGCTTTTTCATGAAAAATGCACCCCTTTCACTAAAATATTCACCAAAAATACAAATTCCGTCCGAATCCAACGGGGACTGCTGTGTCTCGTTCAGCCAGTACAGGACCACGTTTGGGAGCGATTTCGAGTCAATCGGTAAAACGACCTGGAAGCTATTGAAGAAATCGGCCGGGCTTTTTCATTAAAAAGGCGACTTTTCTTTCAAATATTCACCAAAAATACAAATTCCACTAAAATCCAATAAAAACTGCTTTTCCTTCCTTCCGCTGGCATCGACGACATTGGTGATCAATTTCGAGTCAATCGGCCAAAAGACGACCGTAACCCTAACCCTAGCCCCATAACCCTAACCCTAACAGTAGCCTTAAGACAGCCTCATGACAAATGGCCCCCTTTCACTAAAATATTCACCAAAAATACAAATTCCGTCCGAATCCAACGGGGACTGCTGTGTCTCGTTCAGCCAGTACAGGACCACGTTTGGGAGAAATTTCGAGTCAATCGGTCCAAAGACCTGGAAGCTATTGAAAAAATCGGCCGAGCTTTTTCATGAAAAATGCACCCCTTTCACTAAAATATTCACCAAAAATACAAATTCCGTCCGAATCCAACGGGGTCTGCTGTGTCTCGTTCAGCCAGTACAGGACCACGTTTGGGAGCGATTTCGAGTCAATCGGTAAAACGACCTGGAAGCTATTGAAGAAATCGGCCGGGCTTTTTCATTAAAAAGGCGACTTTTCTTTCAAATATTCACCAAAAGTACAAATTCCACTAAAATCCAATAAAAACTGCTTTTCCTTCCTTCCGCCGGCATCAATGACATTCGTGATCAATTTCGAGTCAATCGGCCAAAAGACGACCGTAACCCTAACCCTAGCCCCATAACCCTAACCCTAACAGTAGCCTTAAGACAGCCTCATGACAAATGGCCCCCTTTCACTAAAATATTCACCAAAAATACAAATTCCGTCCGAATCCAACGGGGACTGCTGTGTCTCGTTCAGCCAGTACAGGACCACGTTTGGGAGAAATTTCGAGTCAATCGGTCCAAAGACCTGGAAGCTATTGAAAAAATCGGCCGAGCTTTTTCATGAAAAATGCACCCCTTTCACTAAAATATTCACCAAAAATACAAATTCCGTCCGAATCCAACGGGGACTGCTGTGTCTCGTTCAGCCAGTACAGGACCACGTTTGGGAGCGATTTCGAGTCAATCGGTAAAACGACCTGGAAGCTATTGAAGAAATCGGCCGGGCTTTTTCATTAAAAAGGCGACTTTTCTTTCAAATATTCACCAAAAATACAAATTCCACTAAAATCCAATAAAAACTGCTTTTCCTTCCTTCCGCTGGCATCGACGACATTCGTGATCAATTTCGAGTCAATCGGCCAAAAGACGACCGTAACCCTAACCCTAGCCCCATAACCCTAACCCTAACAGTAGCCTTTAGACAGCCTCATGACAAATGGCCCCCTTTCACTAAAATATTCACCAAAAATACAAATTCCGTCCGAATCCAACGGGGACTGCTGTGTCTCGTTCAGCCAGTACAGGACCACGTTTGGGAGAAATTTCGAGTCAATCGGTCCAAAGACCTGGAAGCTATTGAAAAAATCGGCCGAGCTTTTTCATGAAAAATGCACCCCTTTCACTAAAATATTCACCAAAAATACAAATTCCGTCCGAATCCAACGGGGTCTGCTGTGTCTCGTTCAGCCAGTACAGGACCACGTTTGGGAGCGATTTCGAGTCAATCGGTAAAACGACCTGGAAGCTATTGAAGAAATCGGCCGGGCTTTTTCATTAAAAAGGCGACTTTTCTTTCAAATATTCACCAAAAGTACAAATTCCACTAAAATCCAATAAAAACTGCTTTTCCTTCCTTCCGCCGGCATCAATGACATTCGTGATCAATTTCGAGTCAATCGGCCAAAAGACGACCGTAACCCTAACCCTAGCCCCATAACCCTAACCCTAACAGTAGACTTAAGACAGCCTCATGACAAATGGCCCCCTTTCACTAAAATATTCACCAAAAATACAAATTCCGTCCGAATCCAACGGGGACTGCTGTGTCTCGTGCAGCCAGTACAGGACCACGTTTGGGAGAAATTTCGAGTCAATCGGTCCAAAGACCTGGAAGCTATTGAAAAAATCGGCCGAGCTTTTTCATGAAAAATGCACCCCTTTCACTAAAATATTCACCAAAAATACAAATTCCGTCCGAATCCAACGGGGACTGCTGTGTCTCGTTCAGCCAGTACAGGACCACGTTTGGGAGCGATTTCGAGTCAATCGGTAAAACGACCTGGAAGCTATTGAAGAAATCGGCCGGGCTTTTTCATTAAAAAGGCGACTTTTCTTTCAAATATTCACCAAAAATACAAATTCCACTAAAATCCAATAAAAACTGCTTTTCCTTCCTTCCGTCGGCATCGACGACATTCGTGATCAATTTCGAGTCAATCGGCCAAAAGACGACCGTAACCCTAACCCTAGCCCCATAACTCTAACCCTAACAGTAGCCTTAAGACAGCCTCATGACAAATGGCCCCCTTTCACTAAAATATTCACCAAAAATACAAATTCCGTCCGAATCCAACGGGGACTGCTGTGTCTCGTTCAGCCAGTACAGGACCACGTTTGGGAGAAATTTCGAGTCAATCGGTCCAAAGACCTGGAAGCTATTGAAAAAATCGGCCGAGCTTTTTCATGAAAAATGCACCCCTTTCACTAAAATATTCACCAAAAATACAAATTCCGTCCGAATCCAACGGGGTCTGCTGTGTCTCGTTCAGCCAGTACAGGACCACGTTTGGGAGCGATTTCGAGTCAATCGGTAAAACGACCTGGAAGCTATTGAAGAAATCGGCCGGGCTTTTTCATTAAAAAGGCGACTTTTCTTTCAAATATTCACCAAAAATACAAATTCCACTAAAATCCAATAAAAACTGCTTTTCCTTCCTTCCGCCGGCATCAACGACATTCGTGATCAATTTCCAGTCAATCGGTCAAAAGACGACCGTAACCCTAACCCTAGCCCCATAACCCTAACCCTAACAGTAGCCTTAAGACAGCCTCATGACAAATGGCCCCCTTTCACTAAAATATTCACCAAAAATAGAAATTCCGTCCGAATCCAACGGGGACTGCTGTGTCTCGTTCAGCCAGTACAGGACCACGTTTGGGAGCGATTTCGAGTCAATCGGTAAAACGACCTGGAAGCTATTGAAGAAATCGGCCGGGCTTTTTCATTAAAAAGGCGACTTTTCTTTCAAATATTCACCAAAAATACAAATTCCACTAAAATCCAATAAAAACTGCTTTTCCTTCCTTCCGCCGGCATCGACGACATTCGTGATCAATTTCGAGTCAATCGGCCAAAAGACGACCGTAACCCTAACCCTAGCCCCATAACCCTAACCCTAACAGTAGCCTTAAGACAGCCTCATGACAAATGGCCCCCTTTCACTAAAATATTCACCAAAAATACAAATTCCGTCCGAATCCAACGGGGACTGCTGTGTCTCGTTCAGCCAGTACAGGACCACGTTTGGCAGAAATTTCGAGTCAATCGGTCCAAAGACCTGGAAGCTATTGAAAAAATCGGCCGAGCTTTTTCATGAAAAATGCACCCCTTTCACTAAAATATTCACCAAAAATACAAATTCCGTCCGAATCCAACGGGGTCTGCTGTGTCTCGTTCAGCCAGTACAGGACCACGTTTGGGAGCGATTTCGAGTCAATCGGTAAAACGACCTGGAAGCTATTGAAGAAATCGGCCGGGCTTTTTCATTAAAAAGGCGACTTTTCTTTCAAATATTCACCAAAAATACAAATTCCACTAAAATCCAATAAAAACTGCTTTTCCTTCCTTCCGTCGGCATCGACGACATTCGTGATCAATTTCGAGTCAATCGGCCAAAAGACGACCGTAACCCTAACCCTAGCCCCATAACTCTAACCCTAACAGTAGCCTTAAGACAGCCTCATGACAAATGGCCCCCTTTCACTAAAATATTCACCAAAAATACAAATTCCGTCCGAATCCAACGGGGACTGCTGTGTCTCGTTCAGCCAGTACAGGACCACGTTTGGGAGAAATTTCGAGTCAATCGGTCCAAAGACCTGGAAGCTATTGAAAAAATCGGCCGAGCTTTTTCATGAAAAATGCACCCCTTTCACTAAAATATTCACCAAAAATACAAATTCCGTCCGAATCCAACGGGGTCTGCTGTGTCTCGTTCAGCCAGTACAGGACCACGTTTGGGAGCGATTTCGAGTCAATCGGTAAAACGACCTGGAAGCTATTGAAGAAATCGGCCGGGCTTTTTCATTAAAAAGGCGACTTTTCTTTCAAATATTCACCAAAAATACAAATTCCACTAAAATCCAATAAAAACTGCTTTTCCTTCCTTCCGCCGGCATCAACGACATTCGTGATCAATTTCCAGTCAATCGGTCAAAAGACGACCGTAACCCTAACCCTAGCCCCATAACCCTAACCCTAACAGTAGCCTTAAGACAGCCTCATGACAAATGGCCCCCTTTCACTAAAATATTCACCAAAAATACAAATTCCGTCCGAATCCAACGGGGACTGCTGTGTCTCGTTCAGCCAGTACAGGACCACGTTTGGGAGCGATTTCGAGTCAATCGGTAAAACGACCTGGAAGCTATTGAAGAAATCGGCCGGGCTTTTTCATTAAAAAGGCGACTTTTCTTTCAAATATTCACCAAAAATACAAATTCCACTAAAATCCAATAAAAACTGCTTTTCCTTCCTTCCGCCGGCATCGACGACATTCGTGATCAATTTCGAGTCAATCGGCCAAAAGACGACCGTAACCCTAACCCTAGCCCCATAACCCTAACCCTAACAGTAGCCTTAAGACAGCCTCATGACAAATGGCCCCCTTTCACTAAAATATTCACCAAAAATACAAATTCCGTCCGAATCCAACGGGGACTGCTGTGTCTCGTTCAGCCAGTACAGGACCACGTTTGGGAGAAATTTCGAGTCAATCGGTCCAAAGACCTGGAAGCTATTGAAAAAATCGGCCGAGCTTTTTCATGAAAAATGCACCCCTTTCACTAAAATATTCACCAAAAATACAAATTCCGTCCGAATCCAACGGGGTCTGCTGTGTCTCGTTCAGCCAGTACAGGACCACGTTTGGGAGCGATTTCGAGTCAATCGGTAAAACGACCTGGAAGCTATTGAAGAAATCGGCCGGGCTTTTTCATTAAAAAGGCGACTTTTCTTTCAAATATTCACCAAAAATACAAATTCCACTAAAATCCAATAAAAACTGCTTTTCCTTCCTTCCGTCGGCATCGACGACATTCGTGATCAATTTCGAGTCAATCGGCCAAAAGACGACCGTAACCCTAACCCTAGCCCCATAACTCTAACCCTAACAGTAGCCTTAAGACAGCCTCATGACAAATGGCCCCCTTTCACTAAAATATTCACCAAAAATACAAATTCCGTCCGAATCCAACGGGGACTGCTGTGTCTCGTTCAGCCAGTACAGGACCACGTTTGGGAGAAATTTCGAGTCAATCGGTCCAAAGACCTGGAAGCTATTGAAAAAATCGGCCGAGCTTTTTCATGAAAAATGCACCCCTTTCACTAAAATATTCACCAAAAATACAAATTCCGTCCGAATCCAACGGGGTCTGCTGTGTCTCGTTCAGCCAGTACAGGACCACGTTTGGGAGCGATTTCGAGTCAATCGGTAAAACGACCTGGAAGCTATTGAAGAAATCGGCCGGGCTTTTTCATTAAAAAGGCGACTTTTCTTTCAAATATTCACCAAAAATACAAATTCCACTAAAATCCAATAAAAACTGCTTTTCCTTCCTTCCGCCGGCATCAACGACATTCGTGATCAATTTCCAGTCAATCGGTCAAAAGACGACCGTAACCCTAACCCTAGCCCCATAACCCTAACCCTAACAGTAGCCTTAAGACAGCCTCATGACAAATGGCCCCCTTTCACTAAAATATTCACCAAAAATAGAAATTCCGTCCGAATCCAACGGGGACTGCTGTGTCTCGTTCAGCCAGTACAGGACCACGTTTGGGAGCGATTTCGAGTCAATCGGTAAAACGACCTGGAAGCTATTGAAGAAATCGGCCGGGCTTTTTCATTAAAAAGGCGACTTTTCTTTCAAATATTCACCAAAAATACAAATTCCACTAAAATCCAATAAAAACTGCTTTTCCTTCCTTCCGCCGGCATCGACGACATTCGTGATCAATTTCGAGTCAATCGGCCAAAAGACGACCGTAACCCTAACCCTAGCCCCATAACCCTAACCCTAACAGTAGCCTTAAGACAGCCTCATGACAAATGGCCCCCTGTCACTAAAATATTCACCAAAAATACAAATTCCGTCCGAATCCAACGGGGACTGCTGTGTCTCGTTCAGCCAGTACAGGACCACGTTTGGCAGAAATTTCGAGTCAATCGGTCCAAAGACCTGGAAGCTATTGAAAAAATCGGCCGAGCTTTTTCATGAAAAATGCACCCCTTTCACTAAAATATTCACCAAAAATACAAATTTCGTCCGAATCCAACGAGGTCTGCTGTGTCTCGTTCAGCCAGTACAGGACCACGTTTGGGAGCGATTTCGAGTCAATCGGTAAAACGACCTGGAAGCTATTGAAGAAATCGGCCGGGCTTTTTCATTAAAAAGGCGACTTTTCTTTCAAATATTCACCAAAAATACAAATTCCACTAAAATCCAATAAAAACTGCTTTTCCTTCCTTCCGTCGGCATCGACGACATTCGTGATCAATTTCGAGTCAATCGGCCAAAAGACGACCGTAACCCTAACCCTAGCCCCATAACTCTAACCCTAACAGTAGCCTTAAGACAGCCTCATGACAAATGGCCCCCTTTCACTAAAATATTCACCAAAAATACAAATTCCGTCCGAATCCAACGGGGACTGCTGTGTCTCGTTCAGCCAGTACAGGACCACGTTTGGGAGAAATTTCGAGTCAATCGGTCCAAAGACCTGGAAGCTATTGAAAAAATCGGCCGAGCTTTTTCATGAAAAATGCACCCCTTTCACTAAAATATTCACCAAAAATACAAATTCCGTCCGAATCCAACGGGGTCTGCTGTGTCTCGTTCAGCCAGTACAGGACCACGTTTGGGAGCGATTTCGAGTCAATCGGTAAAACGACCTGGAAGCTATTGAAGAAATCGGCCGGGCTTTTTCATTAAAAAGGCGACTTTTCTTTCAAATATTCACCAAAAATACAAATTCCACTAAAATCCAATAAAAACTGCTTTTCCTTCCTTCCGCCGGCATCGACGACATTCGTGATCAATTTCGAGTCAATCGGCCAAAAGACGACCGTAACCCTAACCCTAGCCCCATAACCCTAACCCTAACAGTAGCCTTAAGACAGCCTCATGACAAATGGCCCCCTTTCACTAAAATATTCACCAAAAATACAAATTCCGTCCGAATCCAACGGGGACTGCTGTGTCTCGTTCAGCCAGTACAGGACCACGTTTGGGAGAAATTTCGAGTCAATCGGTCCAAAGACCTGGAAGCTATTGAAAAAATCGGCCGAGCTTTTTCATGAAAAATGCACCCCTTTCACTAAAATATTCACCAAAAATACAAATTCCGTCCGAATCCAACGGGGTCTGCTGTGTCTCGTTCAGCCAGTACAGGACCACGTTTGGGAGCGATTTCGAGTCAATCGGTAAAACGACCTGGAAGCTATTGAAGAAATCGGCCGGGCTTTTTCATTAAAAAGGCGACTTTTCTTTCAAATATTCACCAAAAATACAAATTCCACTAAAATCCAATAAAAACTGCTTTTCCTTCCTTCCGCCGGCATCGACGACATTCGTGATCAATTTCGAGTCAATCGGCCAAAAGACGACCGTAACCCTAACCCTAGCCCCATAACCCTAACCCTAACAGTAGCCTTAAGACAGCCTCATGACAAATGGCCCCCTTTCACTAAAATATTCACCAAAAATACAAATTCCGTCCGAATCCAACGGGGACTGCTGTGTCTCGTTTAGCCAGTACAGGACCACGTTTGGGAGAAATTTCGAGTCAATCGGTCCAAAGACCTGGAAGCTATTGAAAAAATCGGCCGAGCTTTTTCATGAAAAATGCACCCCTTTCACTAAAATATTCACCAAAAATACAAATTCCGTCCGAATCCAACGGGGTCTGCTGTGTCTCGTTCAGCCAGTACAGGACCACGTTTGGGAGCGATTTCGAGTCAATCGGTAAAACGACCTGGAAGCTATTGAAGAAATCGGCCGGGCTTTTTCATTAAAAAGGCGACTTTTCTTTCAAATATTCACCAAAAATACAAATTCCACTAAAATCCAATAAAAACTGCTTTTCCTTCCTTCCGCCGGCATCGACGACATTCGTGATCAATTTCGAGTCAATCGGCCAAAAGACGACCGTAACCCTAACCCTAGCCCCATAACCCTAACAGTAGCCTTAAGACAGCCTCATGACAAATGGCCCCCTTTCACTAAAATATTCACCAAAAATACAAATTCCGTCCGAATCCAACGGGGATTGCTGTGTCTCGTTCAGCCAGTACAGGACCACGTTTGGGAGAAATTTCGAGTCAATCGGTCCAAAGACCTGGAAGCTATTGAAAAAATCGGCCGAGCTTTTTCATGAAAAATGCACCCCTTTCACTAAAATATTCACCAAAAATACAAATTCCGTCCGAATCCAACGGGGTCTGCTGTGTCTCGTTCAGCCAGTACAGGACCACGTTTGGGAGAAATTTCGAGTCAATCGGTCCAAAGACCTGGAAGCTATTGAAAAAATCGGCCGAGCTTTTTCATGAAAAATGCACCCCTTTCACTAAAATATTCACCAAAAATACAAATTCCGTCCGAATCCAACGGGGTCTGCTGTGTCTCGTTCAGCCAGTACAGGACCACGTTTGGGAGCGATTTCGAGTTAATCGGTAAAACGACCTGGAAGCTATTGAAGAAATTGGCCGGGCTTTTTCATTAAAAAGGCGACTTTTCTTTCAAATATTCACCAAAAATACAAATTCCACTAAAATCCAATAAAAACTGCTTTTCCTTCCTTCCGCCAGCATCGACGACATTCGTGATCAATTTCGAGTCAATCGGCCAAAAGACGACCGTAACCCTAGCCCTAGCCCCATAACCCTAACCCTAACAGTAGCCTTAAGACAGCCTCAAGACAAATGGCCCCCTTTCACTAAAATATTCACCAAAAATACAAATTCCGTCCGAATCCAACGGGGTCTGCTGTGTCTCGTTCAGCCA
This sequence comes from Pagrus pagrus, assembly GCF_965226575.1. Taxonomy (NCBI): domain Eukaryota; kingdom Metazoa; phylum Chordata; class Actinopteri; order Spariformes; family Sparidae; genus Pagrus; species Pagrus pagrus. Next base: position 23,704 of record NW_028175213.1, on the reverse strand, counting down.
GTACAGGACCACGTTTGGGAGCGATTTCGAGTCAATCGGTAAAACGACCTGGAAGCTATTGAAGAAATCGGCCGGGCTTTTTCATTAAAAAGGCGACTTTTCTTTCAAATATTCACCAAAAATACAAATTCCACTAAAATCCAATAAAAACTGCTTTTCCTTCCTTCCGCCGGCATCGACGACATTCGTGATCAATTTCGAGTCAATCGGCCAAAAGACGACCGTAACCCTAACCCTAGCCCCATAACCCTAACCCTAACAGTAGCCTTAAGACAGCCTCATGACAAATGGCCCCCTTTCACTAAAATATTCACCAAAAATACAAATTCCGTCCGAATCCAACGGGGACTGCTGTGTCTCGTTCAGCCAGTACAGGACCACGTTTGGGAGAAATTTAGAGTCAATCGGTGTCAAAGACCTGGAAGCTATTGAAAAAATCGGCCGAGCTTTTTCATGAAAAATGCACCCCTTTCACTAAAATATTCACCAAAAATACAAATTCCGTCCGAATCCAACGGGGTCTGCTGTGTCTCGTTCAGCCAGTACAGGACCACGTTTGGGAGCGATTTCGAGTCAATCGGTAAAACGACCTGGAAGCTATTGAAGAAATCGGCCGGGCTTTTTCATTAAAAAGGCGACTTTTCTTTCAAATATTCACCAAAAATACAAATTCCACTAAAATCCAATAAAAACTGCTTTTCCTTCCTTCCGCCAGCATCGACGACATTCGTGATCAATTTCGAGTCAATCGGCCAAAAGACGACCGTAACCCTAGCCCTAGCCCCATAACCCTAACCCTAACAGTAGCCTTAAGACAGCCTCAAGACAAATGGCCCCCTTTCACTAAAATATTCACCAAAAATACAAATTCCGTCCGAATCCAACGGGGTCTGCTGTGTCTCGTTCAGCCAGTACAGGACCACGTTTGGGAGCGATTTCGAGTCAATCGGTAAAACGACCTGGAAGCTATTGAAGAAATCGGCCGGGCTTTTTCATTAAAAAGGCGACTTTTCTTTCAAATATTCACCAAAAATACAAATTCCACTAAAATCCAATAAAAACTGCTTTTCCTTCCTTCCGCCGGCATCGACGACATTCGTGATCAATTTCGAGTCAATCGGCCAAAAGACGACCGTAACCCTAACCCTAGCCCCATAACCCTAACCCTAACAGTAGCCTTAAGACAGCCTCATGACAAATGGCCCCCTTTCACTAAAATATTCACCAAAAATACAAATTCCGTCCGAATCCAACGGGGACTGCTGTGTCTCGTTCAGCCAGTACAGGACCACGTTTGGGAGAAATTTAGAGTCAATCGGTGTCAAAGACCTGGAAGCTATTGAAAAAATCGGCCGAGCTTTTTCATGAAAAATGCACCCCTTTCACTAAAATATTCACCAAAAATACAAATTCCGTCCGAATCCAACGGGGTCTGCTGTGTCTCGTTCAGCCAGTACAGGACCACGTTTGGGAGCGATTTCGAGTCAATCGGTAAAACGACCTGGAAGCTATTGAAGAAATCGGCCGGGCTTTTTCATTAAAAAGGCGACTTTTCTTTCAAATATTCACCAAAAATACAAATTCCACTAAAATCCAATAAAAACTGCTTTTCCTTCCTTCCGCCGGCATCAACGACATTCGTGATCAATTTCCAGTCAATCGGTCAAAAGACGACCGTAACCCTAACCCTAGCCCCATAACCCTAACCCTAACAGTAGCCTTAAGACAGCCTCATGACAAATGGCCCCCTTTCACTAAAATATTCACCAAAAATACAAATTCCGTCCGAATCCAACGGGGACTGCTGTGTCTCGTTCAGCCAGTACAGGACCACGTTTGGGAGCGATTTCGAGTCAATCGGTAAAACGACCTGGAAGCTATTGAAGAAATCGGCCGGGCTTTTTCATTAAAAAGGCGACTTTTCTTTCAAATATTCACCAAAAATACAAATTCCACTAAAATCCAATAAAAACTGCTTTTCCTTCCTTCCGCCGGCATCGACGACATTCGTGATCAATTTCGAGTCAATCGGCCAAAAGACGACTGTAACCCTAACCCTAGCCCCATAACCCTAACCCTAACAGTAGCCTTAAGACAGCCTCATGACAAATGGCCCCCTTTCACTAAAATATTCACCAAAAATACAAATTCCGTCCGAATCCAACGGGGACTGCTGTGTCTCGTTCAGCCAGTACAGGACCACGTTTGGGAGAAATTTAGAGTCAATCGGTGTCAAAGACCTGGAAGCTATTGAAAAAATCGGCCGAGCTTTTTCATGAAAAATGCACCCCTTTCACTAAAATATTCACCAAAAATACAAATTCCGTCCGAATCCAACGGGGTCTGCTGTGTCTCGTTCAGCCAGTACAGGACCACGTTTGGGAGCGATTTCGAGTCAATCGGTAAAACGACCTGGAAGCTATTGAAGAAATCGGCCGGGCTTTTTCATTAAAAAGGCGACTTTTCTTTCAAATATTCACCAAAAATACAAATTCCACTAAAATCCAATAAAAACTGCTTTTCCTTCCTTCCGCCGGCATCAACGACATTCGTGATCAATTTCCAGTCAATCGGTCAAAAGACGACCGTAACCCTAACCCTAGCCCCATAACCCTAACCCTAACAGTAGCCTTAAGACAGCCTCATGACAAATGGCCCCCTTTCACTAAAATATTCACCAAAAATACAAATTCCGTCCGAATCCAACGGGGACTGCTGTGTCTCGTTCAGCCAGTACAGGACCACGTTTGGGAGCGATTTCGAGTCAATCGGTAAAACGACCTGGAAGCTATTGAAGAAATCGGCCGGGCTTTTTCATTAAAAAGGCGACTTTTCTTTCAAATATTCACCAAAAATACAAATTCCACTAAAATCCAATAAAAACTGCTTTTCCTTCCTTCCGCCGGCATCGACGACATTCGTGATCAATTTCGAGTCAATCGGCCAAAAGACGACCGTAACCCTAACCCTAGCCCCATAACCCTAACCCTAACAGTAGCCTTAAGACAGCCTCATGACAAATGGCCCCCTTTCACTAAAATATTCACCAAAAATACAAATTCCGTCCGAATCCAACGGGGACTGCTGTGTCTCGTTCAGCCAGTACAGGACCACGTTTGGCAGAAATTTCGAGTCAATCGGTCCAAAGACCTGGAAGCTATTGAAAAAATCGGCCGAGCTTTTTCATGAAAAATGCACCCCTTTCACTAAAATATTCACCAAAAATACAAATTCCGTCCGAATCCAACGGGGTCTGCTGTGTCTCGTTCAGCCAGTACAGGACCACGTTTGGGAGCGATTTCGAATCAATCGGTAAAACGACCTGGAAGCTATTGAAGAAATCGGCCGGGCTTTTTCATTAAAAAGGCGACTTTTCTTTCAAATATTCACCAAAAATACAAATTCCACTAAAATCCAATAAAAACTGCTTTTCCTTCCTTCCGCCGGCATCGACGACATTCGTGATCAATTTCGAGTCAATCGGCCAAAAGACGACCGTAACCCTAACCCTAGCCCCATAACCCTAACCCTAACAGTAGCCTTAAGACAGCCTCATGACAAATGGCCCCCTTTCACTAAAATATTCACCAAAAATACAAATTCCGTCCGAATCCAACGGGGACTGCTGTGTCTCGTTCAGCCAGTACAGGACCACGTTTGGGAGAAATTTCGAGTCAATCGGTCCAAAGACCTGGAAGCTATTGAAAAAATCGGCCGAGCTTTTTCATGAAAAATGCACCCCTTTCACTAAAATATTCACCAAAAATACAAATTCCGTCCGAATCCAACGGGGTCTGCTGTGTCTCGTTCAGCCAGTACAGGACCACGTTTGGGAGCGATTTCGAGTCAATCGGTAAAACGACCTGGAAGCTATTGAAGAAATCGGCCGGGCTTTTTCATTAAAAAGGCGACTTTTCTTTCAAATATTCACCAAAAATACAAATTCCACTAAAATCCAATAAAAACTGCTTTTCCTTCCTTCCGCCGGCATCGACGACATTCGTGATCAATTTCGAGTCAATCGGCCAAAAGACGACCGTAACCCTAACCCTAGCCCCATAACCCTAACCCTAACAGTAGCCTTAAGACAGCCTCATGACAAATGGCCCCCTTTCACTAAAATATTCACCAAAAATACAAATTCCGTCCGAATCCAACGGGGACTGCTGTGTCTCGTTCAGCCAGTACAGGACCACGTTTGGGAGAAATTTCGAGTCAATCGGTCCAAAGACCTGGAAGCTATTGAAAAAATCGGCCGAGCTTTTTCATGAAAAATGCACCCCTTTCACTAAAATATTCACCAAAAATACAAATTCCGTCCGAATCCAACGGGGTCTGCTGTGTCTCGTTCAGCCAGTACAGGACCACGTTTGGGAGAAATTTCGAGTCAATCGGTCCAAAGACCTGGAAGCTATTGAAAAAATCGGCCGAGCTTTTTCATGAAAAATGCACCCCTTTCACTAAAATATTCACCAAAAATACAAATTCCGTCCGAATCCAACGGGGTCTGCTGTGTCTCGTTCAGCCAGTACAGGACCACGTTTGGGAGCGATTTCGAGTCAATCGGTAAAACGACCTGGAAGCTATTGAAGAAATCGGCCGGGCTTTTTCATTAAAAAGGCGACTTTTCTTTCAAATATTCACCAAAAATACAAATTCCACTAAAATCCAATAAAAACTGCTTTTCCTTCCTTCCGCCGGCATCGACGACATTCGTGATCAATTTCGAGTCAATCGGCCAAAAGACGACCGTAACCCTAACCCTAGCCCCATAACCCTAACCCTAACAGTAGCCTTAAGACAGCCTCATGACAAATGGCCCCCTTTCACTAAAATATTCACCAAAAATACAAATTCCGTCCGAATCCAACGGGGACTGCTGTGTCTCGTTCAGCCAGTACAGGACCACGTTTGGGAGAAATTTCGAGTAAATCGGTCCAAAGACCTGGAAGCTATTGAAAAAATCGGCCGAGCTTTTTCATGAAAAATGCACCCCTTTCACTAAAATATTCACCAAAAATACAAATTCCGTCCGAATCCAACGGGGTCTGCTGTGTCTCGTTCAGCCAGTACAGGACCACGTTTGGGAGCGATTTCGAGTCAATCGGTAAAACGACCTGGAAGCTATTGAAGAAATTGGCCGGGCTTTTTCATTAAAAAGGCGACTTTTCTTTCAAATATTCACCAAAAATACAAATTCCACTAAAATCCAATAAAAACTGCTTTTCCTTCCTTCCGCCGGCATCGACGACATTCGTGATCAATTTCGAGTCAATCGGCCAAAAGACGACCGTAACCCTAACCCTAGCCCCATAACCCTAACCCTAACAGTAGCCTTAAGACAGCCTCAAGACAAATGGCCCCCTTTCACTAAAATATTCACCAAAAATACAAATTCCGTCCGAATCCAACGGGGTCTGCTGTGTCTCGTTCAGCCAGTACAGGACCACGTTTGGGAGCGATTTCGAGTCAATCGGTAAAACGACCTGGAAGCTATTGAAGAAATCGGCCGGGCTTTTTCATTAAAAAGGCGACTTTTCTTTCAAATATTCACCAAAAATACAAATTCCACTAAAATCCAATAAAAACTGCTTTTCCTTCCTTCCGCCGGCATCGACGACATTCGTGATCAATTTCGAGTCAATCGGCCAAAAGACGACCGTAACCCTAACCCTAGCCCCATAACCCTAACCCTAACAGTAGCCTTAAGACAGCCTCATGACAAATGGCCCCCTTTCACTAAAATATTCACCAAAAATACAAATTCCGTCCGAATCCAACGGGGACTGCTGTGTCTCGTTCAGCCAGTACAGGACCACGTTTGGGAGAAATTTCGAGTCAATCGGTCCAAAGACCTGGAAGCTATTGAAAAAATCGGCCGAGCTTTTTCATGAAAAATGCACCCCTTTCACTAAAATATTCACCAAAAATACAAATTCCGTCCGAATCCAACGGGGTCTGCTGTGTCTCGTTCAGCCAGTACAGGACCACGTTTGGGAGCGATTTCGAGTCAATCGGTAAAACGACCTGGAAGCTATTGAAGAAATTGGCCGGGCTTTTTCATTAAAAAGGCGACTTTTCTTTCAAATATTCACCAAAAATACAAATTCCACTAAAATCCAATAAAAACTGCTTTTCCTTCCTTCCGCCGGCATCGACGACATTCGTGATCAATTTCGAGTCAATCGGCCAAAAGACGACCGTAACCCTAACCCTAGCCCCATAACCCTAACCCTAACAGTAGCCTTAAGACAGCCTCAAGACAAATGGCCCCCTTTCACTAAAATATTCACCAAAAATACAAATTCCGTCCGAATCCAACGGGGTCTGCTGTGTCTCGTTCAGCCAGTACAGGACCACGTTTGGGAGAAATTTCGAGTCAATCGGTCCAAAGACCTGGAAGCTATTGAAAAAATCGGCCGAGCTTTTTCATGAAAAATGCACCCCTTTCACTAAAATATTCACCAAAAATACAAATTCCGTCCGAATCCAACGGGGTCTGCTGTGTCTCGTTCAGCCAGTACAGGACCACGTTTGGGAGCGATTTCGAGTCAATCGGTAAAACGACCTGGAAGCTATTGAAGAAATCGGCCGGGCTTTTTCATTAAAAAGGCGACTTTTCTTTCAAATATTCACCAAAAATACAAATTCCACTAAAATCCAATAAAAACTGCTTTTCCTTCCTTCCGCCGGCATCGACGACATTCGTGATCAATTTCGAGTCAATCGGCCAAAAGACGACCGTAACCCTAACCCTAGCCCCATAACCCTAACCCTAACAGTAGCCTTAAGACAGCCTCATGACAAATGGCCCCCTTTCACTAAAATATTCACCAAAAATACAAATTCCGTCCGAATCCAACGGGGACTGCTGTGTCTCGTTCAGCCAGTACAGGACCACGTTTGGGAGAAATTTCGAGTCAATCGGTCCAAAGACCTGGAAGCTATTGAAAAAATCGGCCGAGCTTTTTCATGAAAAATGCACCCCTTTCACTAAAATATTCACCAAAAATACAAATTCCGTCCGAATCCAACGGGGTCTGCTGTGTCTCGTTCAGCCAGTACAGGACCACGTTTGGGAGCGATTTCGAGTCAATCGGTAAAACGACCTGGAAGCTATTGAAGAAATCGGCCGGGCTTTTTCATTAAAAAGGCGACTTTTCTTTCAAATATTCACCAAAAATACAAATTCCACTAAAATCCAATAAAAACTGCTTTTCCTTCCTTCCGCCGGCATCGACGACATTCGTGATCAATTTCGAGTCAATCGGCCAAAAGACGACCGTAACCCTAACCCTAGCCCCATAACCCTAACCCTAACAGTAGCCTTAAGACAGCCTCATGACAAATGGCCCCCTTTCACTAAAATATTCACCAAAAATACAAATTCCGTCCGAATCCAACGGGGACTGCTGTGTCTCGTTCAGCCAGTACAGGACCACGTTTGGGAGAAATTTCGAGTCAATCGGTCCAAAGACCTGGAAGCTATTGAAAAAATCGGCCGAGCTTTTTCATGAAAAATGCACCCCTTTCACTAAAATATTCACCAAAAATACAAATTCCGTCCGAATCCAACGGGGTCTGCTGTGTCTCGTTCAGCCAGTACAGGACCACGTTTGGGAGCGATTTCGAGTCAATCGGTAAAACGACCTGGAAGCTATTGAAGAAATTGGCCGGGCTTTTTCATTAAAAAGGCGACTTTTCTTTCAAATATTCACCAAAAATACAAATTCCACTAAAATCCAATAAAAACTGCTTTTCCTTCCTTCCGCCGGCATCGACGACATTCGTGATCAATTTCGAGTCAATCGGCCAAAAGACGACCGTAACCCTAACCCTAGCCCCATAACCCTAACCCTAACAGTAGCCTTAAGACAGCCTCAAGACAAATGGCCCCCTTTCACTAAAATATTCACCAAAAATACAAATTCCGTCCGAATCCAACGGGGTCTGCTGTGTCTCGTTCAGCCAGTACAGGACCACGTTTGGGAGCGATTTCGAGTCAATCGGTAAAACGACCTGGAAGCTATTGAAGAAATCGGCCGGGCTTTTTCATTAAAAAGGCGACTTTTCTTTCAAATATTCACCAAAAATACAAATTCCACTAAAATCCAATAAAAACTGCTTTTCCTTCCTTCCGCCGGCATCGACGACATTCGTGATCAATTTCGAGTCAATCGGCCAAAAGACGACCGTAACCCTAACCCTAGCCCCATAACCCTAACCCTAACAGTAGCCTTAAGACAGCCTCATGACAAATGGCCCCCTTTCACTAAAATATTCACCAAAAATACAAATTCCGTCCGAATCCAACGGGGACTGCTGTGTCTCGTTCAGCCAGTACAGGACCACGTTTGGGAGAAATTTCGAGTCAATCGGTCCAAAGACCTGGAAGCTATTGAAAAAATCGGCCGAGCTTTTTCATGAAAAATGCACCCCTTTCACTAAAATATTCACCAAAAATACAAATTCCGTCCGAATCCAACGGGGTCTGCTGTGTCTCGTTCAGCCAGTACAGGACCACGTTTGGGAGCGATTTCGAGTCAATCGGTAAAACGACCTGGAAGCTATTGAAGAAATTGGCCGGGCTTTTTCATTAAAAAGGCGACTTTTCTTTCAAATATTCACCAAAAATACAAATTCCACTAAAATCCAATAAAAACTGCTTTTCCTTCCTTCCGCCGGCATCGACGACATTCGTGATCAATTTCGAGTCAATCGGCCAAAAGACGACCGTAACCCTAACCCTAGCCCCATAACCCTAACCCTAACAGTAGCCTTAAGACAGCCTCAAGACAAATGGCCCCCTTTCACTAAAATATTCACCAAAAATACAAATTCCGTCCGAATCCAACGGGGTCTGCTGTGTCTCGTTCAGCCAGTACAGGACCACGTTTGGGAGCGATTTCGAGTCAATCGGTAAAACGACCTGGAAGCTATTGAAGAAATCGGCCGGGCTTTTTCATTAAAAAGGCGACTTTTCTTTCAAATATTCACCAAAAATACAAATTCCACTAAAATCCAATAAAAACTGCTTTTCCTTCCTTCCGCCGGCATCGACGACATTCGTGATCAATTTCGAGTCAATCGGCCAAAAGACAACCGTAACCCTAACCCTAGCCCCATAACCCTAACCCTAACAGTAGCCTTAAGACAGCCTCATGACAAATGGCCCCCTTTCACTAAAATATTCACCAAAAATACAAATTCCGTCCGAATCCAACGGGGACTGCTGTGTCTCGTTCAGCCAGTACAGGACCACGTTTGGGAGAAATTTCGAGTCAATCGGTCCAAAGACCTGGAAGCTATTGAAAAAATCGGCCGAGCTTTTTCATGAAAAATGCACCCCTTTCACTAAAATATTCACCAAAAATACAAATTCCGTCCGAATCCAACGGGGTCTGCTGTGTCTCGTTCAGCCAGTACAGGACCACGTTTGGGAGCGATTTCGAGTCAATCGGTAAAACGACCTGGAAGCTATTGAAGAAATTGGCCGGGCTTTTTCATTAAAAAGGCGACTTTTCTTTCAAATATTCACCAAAAATACAAATTCCACTAAAATCCAATAAAAACTGCTTTTCCTTCCTTCCGCCGGCATCGACGACATTCGTGATCAATTTCGAGTCAATCGGCCAAAAGACGACCGTAACCCTAACCCTAGCCCCATAACCCTAACCCTAACAGTAGCCTTAAGACAGCCTCAAGACAAATGGCCCCCTTTCACTAAAATATTCACCAAAAATACAAATTCCGTCCGAATCCAACGGGGTCTGCTGTGTCTCGTTCAGCCAGTACAGGACCACGTTTGGGAGCGATTTCGAGTCAATCGGTAAAACGACCTGGAAGCTATTGAAGAAATCGGCCGGGCTTTTTCATTAAAAAGGCGACTTTTCTTTCAAATATTCACCAAAAATACAAATTCCACTAAAATCCAATAAAAACTGCTTTTCCTTCCTTCCGCCGGCATCGACGACATTCGTGATCAATTTCGAGTCAATCGGCCAAAAGACGACCGTAACCCTAACCCTAGCCCCATAACCCTAACCCTAACAGTAGCCTTAAGACAGCCTCATGACAAATGGCCCCCTTTCACTAAAATATTCACCAAAAATACAAATTCCGTCCGAATCCAACGGGGACTGCTGTGTCTCGTTCAGCCAGTACAGGACCACGTTTGGGAGAAATTTCGAGTCAATCGGTTCAAAGACCTGGAAGCTATTGAAAAAATCGGCCGAGCTTTTTCATGAAAAATGCACCCCTTTCACTAAAATATTCACCAAAAATACAAATTCCGTCCGAATCCAACGGGGTCTGCTGTGTCTCGTTCAGCCAGTACAGGACCACGTTTGGGAGCGATTTCGAGTCAATCGGTAAAACGACCTGGAAGCTATTGAAGAAATCGGCCGGGCTTTTTCATTAAAAAGGCGACTTTTCTTTCAAATATTCACCAAAAATACAAATTCCACTAAAATCCAATAAAAACTGCTTTTCCTTCCTTCCGCCGGCATCGACGACATTCGTGATCAATTTCGAGTCAATCGGCCAAAAGACGACCGTAACCCTAACCCTAGCCCCATAACCCTAACCCTAACAGTAGCCTTAAGACAGCCTCATGACAAATGGCCCCCTTTCACTAAAATATTCACCAAAAATACAAATTCCGTCCGAATCCAACGGGGACTGCTGTGTCTCGTTCAGCCAGTACAGGACCACGTTTGGGAGAAATTTAGAGTCAATCGGTGTCAAAGACCTGGAAGCTATTGAAAAAATCGGCCGAGCTTTTTCATGAAAAATGCACCCCTTTCACTAAAATATTCACCAAAAATACAAATTCCGTCCGAATCCAACGGGGTCTGCTGTGTCTCGTTCAGCCAGTACAGGACCACGTTTGGGAGCGATTTCGAGTCAATCGGTAAAACGACCTGGAAGCTATTGAAGAAATCGGCCAGGCTTTTTCATTAAAAAGGCGACTTTTCTTTCAAATATTCACCAAAAATACAAATTCCACTAAAATCCAATAAAAACTGCTTTTCCTTCCTTCCGCCGGCATCGACGACATTCGTGATCAATTTCGAGTCAATCGGCCAAAAGACGACCGTAACCCTAACCCTAGCCCCATAACCCTAACCCTAACAGTAGCCTTAAGACAGCCTCATGACAAATGGCCCCCTTTCACTAAAATATTCACCAAAAATACAAATTCCGTCCGAATCCAACGGGGACTGCTGTGTCTCGTTCAGCCAGTACAGGACCACGTTTGGGAGAAATTTCGAGTCAATCGGTTCAAAGACCTGGAAGCTATTGAAAAAATCGGCCGAGCTTTTTCGTGAAAAATGCACCCCTTTCACTAAAATATTCACCAAAAATACAAATTCCGTCCGAATCCAAGGGGGTCTGCTGTGTCTCGTTCAGCCAGTACAGGACCACGTTTGGGAGCGATTTCGAGTCAATCGGTAAAACGACCTGGAAGCTATTGAAGAAATCGGCCGGGCTTTTTCATTAAAAAGGCGACTTTTCTTTCAAATATTCACCAAAAATACAAATTCCACTAAAATCCAATAAAAACTGCTTTTCCTTCCTTCCGCCGGCATCGACGACATTCGTGATCAATTTCGAGTCAATCGGCCAAAAGACGACCGTAACCCTAACCCTAGCCCCATAACCCTAACCCTAACAGTAGCCTTAAGACAGCCTCATGACAAATGGCCCCCTTTCACTAAAATATTCACCAAAAATACAAATTCCGTCCGAATCCAACGGGGACTGCTGTGTCTCGTTCAGCCAGTACAGGACCACGTTTGGGAGAAATTTCGAGTCAATCGGTTCAAAGACCTGGAAGCTATTGAAAAAATCGGCCGAGCTTTTTCATGAAAAATGCACCCCTTTCACTAAAATATTCACCAAAAAAACAAATTCCGTCCGAATCCAACGGGGTCTGCTGTGTCTCGTTCAGCCAGTACAGGACCACGTTTGGGAGCGATTTCGAGTCAATCGGTAAAACGACCTGGAAGCTATTGAAGAAATCGGCCGGGCTTTTTCATTAAAAAGGCGACTTTTCTTTCAAATATTCACCAAAAATACAAATTCCACTAAAATCCAATAAAAACTGCTTTTCCTTCCTTCCGCCGGCATCGACGACATTCGTGATCAATTTCGAGTCAATCGGCCAAAAGACGACCGTAACCCTAACCCTAGCCCCATAACCCTAACCCTAACAGTAGCCTTAAGACAGCCTCATGACAAATGGCCCCCTTTCACTAAAATATTCACCAAAAATACAAATTCCGTCCGAATCCAACGGGGACTGCTGTGTCTCGTTCAGCCAGTACAGGACCACGTTTGGGAGCGATTTCGAGTCAATCGGTAAAACGACCTGGAAGCTATTGAAGAAATTGGCCGGGCTTTTTCATTAAAAAGGCGACTTTTATTTCAAATATTCACCAAAAATACAAATTCCACTAAAATCCAATAAAAACTGCTTTTCCTTCCTTCCGCCGGCATCGACGACATTCGTGATCAATTTCGAGTCAATCGGCCAAAAGACGACCGTAACCCTAACCCTAGCCCCATAACCCTAACCCTAACAGTAGCCTTAAGACAGCCTCATGACAAATGGCCCCCTTTCACTAAAATATTCACCAAAAATACAAATTCCGTCCGAATCCAACGGGGACTGCTGTGTCTCGTTCAGCCAGTACAGGACCACGTTTGGGAGAAATTTAGAGTCAATCGGTGTCAAAGACCTGGAAGCTATTGAAAAAATCGGCCGAGCTTTTTCATGAAAAATGCACCCCTTTCACTAAAATATTCACCAAAAATACAAATTCCGTCCGAATCCAACGGGGTCTGCTGTGTCTCGTTCAGCCAGTACAGGACCACGTTTGGGAGCGATTTCGAGTCAATCGGTAAAACGACCTGGAAGCTATTGAAGAAATCGGCCGGGCTTTTTCATTAAAAAGGCGACTTTTCTTTCAAATATTCACCAAAAATACAAATTCCACTAAAATCCAATAAAAACTGCTTTTCCTTCCTTCCGCCGGCATCGACGACATTCGTGATCAATTTCGAGTCAATCGGCCAAAAGACGACCGTAACCCTAACCCTAACAGTAGCCTTAAGACAGCCTCATGACAAATGGCCCCCTTTCACTAAAATATTCACCAAAAATACAAATTCCGTCCGAATCCAACGGGGACTGCTGTGTCTCGTTCAGCCAGTACAGGACCACGTTTGGGAGAAATTTCGAGTCAATCGGTCCAAAGACCTGGAAGCTATTGAAAAAATCGGCCGAGCTTTTTCATGAAAAATGCACCCCTTTCACTAAAATATTCACCAAAAATACAAATTCCGTCCGAATCCAACGGGGACTGCTGTGTCTCGTTCAGCCAGTACAGGACCACGTTTGGGAGAAATTTCGAGTCAATCGGTCCAAAGACCTGGAAGCTATTGAAAAAATCGGCCGAGCTTTTTCATGAAAAATGCACCCCTTTCACTAAAATATTCACCAAAAATACAAATTCCGTCCGAATCCAACGGGGTCTGCTGTGTCTCGTTCAGCCAGTACAGGACCACGTTTGGGAGCGATTTCGAGTCAATCGGTAAAACGACCTGGAAGCTATTGAAGAAATCGGCCGGGCTTTTTCATTAAAAAGGCGACTTTTCTTTCAAATATTCACCAAAAATACAAATTCCACTAAAATCCAATAAAAACTGCTTTTCCTTCCTTCCGCCGGCATCGACGACATTCGTGATCAATTTCGAGTCAATCGGCCAAAAGACGACCGTAACCCTAACCCTAGCCCCATAACCCTAACCCTAACAGTAGCCTTAAGACAGCCTCATGACAAATGGCCCCCTTTCACTAAAATATTCACCAAAAATACAAATTCCGTCCGAATCCAACGGGGACTGCTGTGTCTCGTTCAGCCAGTACAGGACCACGTTTGGGAGAAATTTCGAGTCAATCGGTTCAAAGACCTGGAAGCTATTGAAAAAATCGGCCGAGCTTTTTCATGAAAAATGCACCCCTTTCACTAAAATATTCACCAAAAATACAAATTCCGTCCGAATCCAACGGGGTCTGCTGTGTCTCGTTCAGCCAGTACAGGACCACGTTTGGGAGCGATTTCGAGTCAATCGGTAAAACGACCTGGAAGCTATTGAAGAAATCGGCCGGGCTTTTTCATTAAAAAGGCGACTTTTCTTTCAAATATTCACCAAAAATACAAATTCCACTAAAATCCAATAAAAACTGCTTTTCCTTCCTTCCGCCGGCATCGACGACATTCGTGATCAATTTCGAGTCAATCGGCCAAAAGACGACCGTAACCCTAACCCTAGCCCCATAACCCTAACCCTAACAGTAGCCTTAAGACAGCCTCATGACAAATGGCCCCCTTTCACTAAAATATTCACCAAAAATACAAATTCCGTCCGAATCCAACGGGGACTGCTGTGTCTCGTTCAGCCAGTACAGGACCACGTTTGGGAGAAATTTAGAGTCAATCGGTGTCAAAGACCTGGAAGCTATTGAAAAAATCGGCCGAGCTTTTTCATGAAAAATGCACCCCTTTCACTAAAATATTCACCAAAAATACAAATTCCGTCCGAATCCAACGGGGTCTGCTGTGTCTCGTTCAGCCAGTACAGGACCACGTTTGGGAGCGATTTCGAGTCAATCGGTAAAACGACCTGGAAGCTATTGAAGAAATCGGCCGGGCTTTTTCATTAAAAAGGCGACTTTTCTTTCAAATATTCACCAAAAATACAAATTCCACTAAAATCCAATAAAAACTGCTTTTCCTTCCTTCCGCCGGCATCGACGACATTCGTGATCAATTTCGAGTCAATCGGCCAAAAGACGACCGTAACCCTAACCCTAGCCCCATAACCCTAACCCTAACAGTAGCCTTAAGACAGCCTCATGACAAATGGCCCCCTTTCACTAAAATATTCACCAAAAATACAAATTCCGTCCGAATCCAACGGGGACTGCTGTGTCTCGTTCAGCCAGTACAGGACCACGTTTGGGAGAAATTTCGAGTCAATCGGTCCAAAGACCTGGAAGCTATTGAAAAAATCGGCCGAGCTTTTTCATGAAAAATGCACCCCTTTCACTAAAATATTCACCAAAAATACAAATTCCGTCCGAATCCAACGGGGACTGCTGTGTCTCGTTCAGCCAGTACAGGACCACGTTTGGGAGAAATTTCGAGTCAATCGGTCCAAAGACCTGGAAGCTATTGAAAAAATCGGCCGAGCTTTTTCATGAAAAATGCACCCCTTTCACTAAAATATTCACCAAAAATACAAATTCCGTCCGAATCCAACGGGGTCTGCTGTGTCTCGTTCAGCCAGTACAGGACCACGTTTGGGAGCGATTTCGAGTCAATCGGTAAAACGACCTGGAAGCTATTGAAGAAATCGGCCGGGCTTTTTCATTAAAAAGGCGACTTTTCTTTCAAATATTCACCAAAAATACAAATTCCACTAAAATCCAATAAAAACTGCTTTTCCTTCCTTCCGCCGGCATCGACGACATTCGTGATCAATTTCCAGTCAATCGGTCAAAAGACGACCGTAACCCTAACCCTAGCCCCATAACCCTAACCCTAACAGTAGCCTTAAGACAGCCTCATGACAAATGGCCCCCTTTCACTAAAATATTCACCAAAAATACAAATTCCGTCCGAATCCAACGGGGACTGCTGTGTCTCGTTCAGCCAGTACAGGACCACGTTTGGGAGCGATTTCGAGTCAATCGGTAAAACGACCTGGAAGCTATTGAAGAAATCGGCCGGGCTTTTTCATTAAAAAGGCGACTTTTCTTTCAAATATTCACCAAAAATACAAATTCCACTAAAATCCAATAAAAACTGCTTTTCCTTCCTTCCGCCGGCATCGACGACATTCGTGATCAATTTCGAGTCAATCGGCCAAAAGACGACCGTAACCCTAACCCTAGCCCCATAACCCTAACCCTAACAGTAGCCTTAAGACAGCCTCATGACAAATGGCCCCCTTTCACTAAAATATTCACCAAAAATACAAATTCCGTCCGAATCCAACGGGGACTGCTGTGTCTCGTTCAGCCAGTACAGGACCACGTTTGGGAGCGATTTCGAGTCAATCGGTCCAAAGACCTGGAAGCTATTGAAAAAATCGGCCGAGCTTTTTCATGAAAAATGCACCCCTTTCACTAAAATATTCACCAAAAATACAAATTCCGTCCGAATCCAACGGGGTCTGCTGTGTCTCGTTCAGCCAGTACAGGACCACGTTTGGGAGCGATTTCGAGTCAATCGGTAAAACGACCTGGAAGCTATTGAAGAAATCGGCCGGGCTTTTTCATTAAAAAGGCGACTTTTCTTTCAAATATTCACCAAAAATACAAATTCCACTAAAATCCAATAAAAACTGCTTTTCCTTCCTTCCGCCGGCATCGACGACATTCGTGATCAATTTCGAGTCAATCGGCCAAAAGACGACCGTAACCCTAACCCTAGCCCCATAACCCTAACCCTAACAGTAGCCTTAAGACAGCCTCATGACAAATGGCCCCCTTTCACTAAAATATTCACCAAAAATACAAATTCCGTCCGAATCCAACGGGGACTGCTGTGTCTCGTTCAGCCAGTACAGGACCACGTTTGGGAGAAATTTCGAGTCAATCGGTCCAAAGACCTGGAAGCTATTGAAAAAATCGGCCGAGCTTTTTCATGAAAAATGCACCCCTTTCACTAAAATATTCACCAAAAATACAAATTCCGTCCGAATCCAACGGGGTCTGCTGTGTCTCGTTCAGCCAGTACAGGACCACGTTTGGGAGCGATTTCGAGTCAATCGGTAAAACGACCTGGAAGCTATTGAAGAAATCGGCCGGGCTTTTTCATTAAAAAGGCGACTTTTCTTTCAAATATTCACCAAAAATACAAATTCCACTAAAATCCAATAAAAACTGCTTTTCCTTCCTTCCGCCGGCATCGACGACATTCGTGATCAATTTCGAGTCAATCGGCCAAAAGACGACCGTAACCCTAACCCTAGCCCCATAACCCTAACCCTAACAGTAGCCTTAAGACAGCCTCATGACAAATGGCCCCCTTTCACTAAAATATTCACCAAAAATACAAATTCCGTCCGAATCCAACGGGGTCTGCTGTGTCTCGTTCAGCCAGTACAGGACCACGTTTGGGAGCGATTTCGAGTCAATCGGTAAAACGACCTGGAAGCTATTGAAGAAATCGGCCGGGCTTTTTCATTAAAAAGGCGACTTTTCTTTCAAATATTCACCAAAAATACAAATTCCACTAAAATCCAATAAAAACTGCTTTTCCTTCCTTCCGCCGGCATCGACGACATTCGTGATCAATTTCGAGTCAATCGGCCAAAAGACGACCGTAACCCTAACCCTAGCCCCATAACCCTAACCCTAACAGTAGCCTTAAGACAGCCTCATGACAAATGGCCCCCTTTCACTAAAATATTCACCAAAAATACAAATTCCGTCCGAATCCAACGGGGACTGCTGTGTCTCGTTCAGCCAGTACAGGACCACGTTTGGGAGCGATTTCGAGTCAATCGGTCCAAAGACCTGGAAGCTATTGAAAAAATCGGCCGAGCTTTTTCATGAAAAATGCACCCCTTTCACTAAAATATTCACCAAAAATACAAATTCCGTCCGAATCCAACGGGGTCTGCTGTGTCTCGTTCAGCCAGTACAGGACCACGTTTGGGAGCGATTTCGAGTCAATCGGTAAAACGACCTGGAAGCTATTGAAGAAATCGGCCGGGCTTTTTCATTAAAAAGGCGACTTTTCTTTCAAATATTCACCAAAAATACAAATTCCACTAAAATCCAATAAAAACTGCTTTTCCTTCCTTCCGCCGGCATCGACGACATTCGTGATCAATTTCGAGTCAATCGGCCAAAAGACGACCGTAACCCTAACCCTAGCCCCATAACCCTAACCCTAACAGTAGCCTTAAGACAGCCTCATGACAAATGGCCCCCTTTCACTAAAATATTCACCAAAAATACAAATTCCGTCCGAATCCAACGGGGACTGCTGTGTCTCGTTCAGCCAGTACAGGACCACGTTTGGGAGAAATTTCGAGTCAATCGGTCCAAAGACCTGGAAGCTATTGAAAAAATCGGCCGAGCTTTTTCATGAAAAATGCACCCCTTTCACTAAAATATTCACCAAAAATACAAATTCCGTCCGAATCCAACGGGGTCTGCTGTGTCTCGTTCAGCCAGTACAGGACCACGTTTGGGAGCGATTTCGAGTCAATCGGTAAAACGACCTGGAAGCTATTGAAGAAATCGGCCGGGCTTTTTCATTAAAAAGGCGACTTTTCTTTCAAATATTCACCAAAAATACAAATTCCACTAAAATCCAATAAAAACTGCTTTTCCTTCCTTCCGCCGGCATCGACGACATTCGTGATCAATTTCGAGTCAATCGGCCAAAAGACGACCGTAACCCTAACCCTAGCCCCATAACCCTAACCCTAACAGTAGCCTTAAGACAGCCTCATGACAAATGGCCCCCTTTCACTAAAATATTCACCAAAAATACAAATTCCGTCCGAATCCAACGGGGTCTGCTGTGTCTCGTTCAGCCAGTACAGGACCACGTTTGGGAGCGATTTCGAGTCAATCGGTAAAACGACCTGGAAGCTATTGAAGAAATCGGCCGGGCTTTTTCATTAAAAAGGCGACTTTTCTTTCAAATATTCACCAAAAATACAAATTCCACTAAAATCCAATAAAAACTGCTTTTCCTTCCTTCCGCCGGCATCGACGACATTCGTGATCAATTTCGAGTCAATCGGCCAAAAGACGACCGTAACCCTAACCCTAGCCCCATAACCCTAACCCTAACAGTAGCCTTAAGACAGCCTCATGACAAATGGCCCCCTTTCACTAAAATATTCACCAAAAATACAAATTCCGTCCGAATCCAACGGGGACTGCTGTGTCTCGTTCAGCCAGTACAGGACCACGTTTGGGAGAAATTTCGAGTCAATCGGTCCAAAGACCTGGAAGCTATTGAAAAAATCGGCCGAGCTTTTTCATGAAAAATGCACCCCTTTCACTAAAATATTCACCAAAAATACAAATTCCGTCCGAATCCAACGGGGTCTGCTGTGTCTCGTTCAGCCAGTACAGGACCACGTTTGGGAGCGATTTCGAGTCAATCGGTAAAACGACCTGGAAGCTATTGAAGAAATCGGCCGGGCTTTTTCATTAAAAAGGCGACTTTTCTTTCAAATATTCACCAAAAATACAAATTCCACTAAAATCCAATAAAAACTGCTTTTCCTTCCTTCCGCCGGCATCAACGACATTCGTGATCAATTTCCAGTCAATCGGTCAAAAGACGACCGTAACCCTAACCCTAGCCCCATAACCCTAACCCTAACAGTAGCCTTAAGACAGCCTCATGACAAATGGCCCCCTTTCACTAAAATATTCACCAAAAATACAAATTCCGTCCGAATCCAACGGGGACTGCTGTGTCTCGTTCAGCCAGTACAGGACCACGTTTGGGAGCGATTTCGAGTCAATCGGTAAAACGACCTGGAAGCTATTGAAGAAATCGGCCGGGCTTTTTCATTAAAAAGGCGACTTTTCTTTCAAATATTCACCAAAAATACAAATTCCACTAAAATCCAATAAAAACTGCTTTTCCTTCCTTCCGCCGGCATCGACGACATTCGTGATCAATTTCGAGTCAATCGGCCAAAAGACGACCGTAACCCTAACCCTAGCCCCATAACCCTAACCCTAACAGTAGCCTTAAGACAGCCTCATGACAAATGGCCCCCTTTCACTAAAATATTCACCAAAAATACAAATTCCGTCCGAATCCAACGGGGACTGCTGTGTCTCGTTCAGCCAGTACAGGACCACGTTTGGGAGCGATTTCGAGTCAATCGGTCCAAAGACCTGGAAGCTATTGAAAAAATCGGCCGAGCTTTTTCATGAAAAATGCACCCCTTTCACTAAAATATTCACCAAAAATACAAATTCCGTCCGAATCCAACGGGGTCTGCTGTGTCTCGTTCAGCCAGTACAGGACCACGTTTGGGAGCGATTTCGAGTCAATCGGTAAAACGACCTGGAAGCTATTGAAGAAATCGGCCGGGCTTTTTCATTAAAAAGGCGACTTTTCTTTCAAATATTCACCAAAAATACAAATTCCACTAAAATCCAATAAAAACTGCTTTTCCTTCCTTCCGCCGGCATCGACGACATTCGTGATCAATTTCGAGTCAATCGGCCAAAAGACGACCGTAACCCTAACCCTAGCCCCATAACCCTAACCCTAACAGTAGCCTTAAGACAGCCTCATGACAAATGGCCCCCTTTCACTAAAATATTCACCAAAAATACAAATTCCGTCCGAATCCAACGGGGACTGCTGTGTCTCGTTCAGCCAGTACAGGACCACGTTTGGGAGAAATTTCGAGTCAATCGGTCCAAAGACCTGGAAGCTATTGAAAAAATCGGCCGAGCTTTTTCATGAAAAATGCACCCCTTTCACTAAAATATTCACCAAAAATACAAATTCCGTCCGAATCCAACGGGGTCTGCTGTGTCTCGTTCAGCCAGTACAGGACCACGTTTGGGAGCGATTTCGAGTCAATCGGTAAAACGACCTGGAAGCTATTGAAGAAATCGGCCGGGCTTTTTCATTAAAAAGGCGACTTTTCTTTCAAATATTCACCAAAAATACAAATTCCACTAAAATCCAATAAAAACTGCTTTTCCTTCCTTCCGCCGGCATCGACGACATTCGTGATCAATTTCGAGTCAATCGGCCAAAAGACGACCGTAACCCTAACCCTAGCCCCATAACCCTAACCCTAACAGTAGCCTTAAGACAGCCTCATGACAAATGGCCCCCTTTCACTAAAATATTCACCAAAAATACAAATTCCGTCCGAATCCAACGGGGTCTGCTGTGTCTCGTTCAGCCAGTACAGGACCACGTTTGGGAGCGATTTCGAGTCAATCGGTAAAACGACCTGGAAGCTATTGAAGAAATCGGCCGGGCTTTTTCATTAAAAAGGCGACTTTTCTTTCAAATATTCACCAAAAATACAAATTCCACTAAAATCCAATAAAAACTGCTTTTCCTTCCTTCCGCCGGCATCGACGACATTCGTGATCAATTTCGAGTCAATCGGCCAAAAGACGACCGTAACCCTAACCCTAGCCCCATAACCCTAACCCTAACAGTAGCCTTAAGACAGCCTCATGACAAATGGCCCCCTTTCACTAAAATATTCACCAAAAATACAAATTCCGTCCGAATCCAACGGGGACTGCTGTGTCTCGTTCAGCCAGTACAGGACCACGTTTGGGAGAAATTTCGAGTCAATCGGTCCAAAGACCTGGAAGCTATTGAAAAAATCGGCCGAGCTTTTTCATGAAAAATGCACCCCTTTCACTAAAATATTCACCAAAAATACAAATTCCGTCCGAATCCAACGGGGTCTGCTGTGTCTCGTTCAGCCAGTACAGGACCACGTTTGGGAGCGATTTCGAGTCAATCGGTAAAACGACC
The DNA here is from genome assembly GCF_965226575.1 of Pagrus pagrus. NCBI lineage: Eukaryota > Metazoa > Chordata > Actinopteri > Spariformes > Sparidae > Pagrus > Pagrus pagrus. Next base: position 2,126 of record NW_028175213.1, on the reverse strand, counting down.
TGGAAGCTATTGAAGAAATCGGCCGGGCTTTTTCATTAAAAAGGCGACTTTTCTTTCAAATATTCACCAAAAATACAAATTCCACTAAAATCCAATAAAAACTGCTTTTCCTGCCTTCCGCCGGCATCGACGACATTCGTGATCAATTTCGAGTCAATCGGCCAAAAGACGACCGTAACCCTAACCCTAGCCCCATAACCCTAACCCTAACAGTAGCCTTAAGACAGCCTCATGACAAATGGCCCCCTTTCACTAAAATATTCACCAAAAATACAAATTCCGTCCGAATCCAACGGGGTCTGCTGTGTCTCGTTCAGCCAGTACAGGACCACGTTTGGGAGCGATTTCGAGTCAATCGGTAAAACGACCTGGAAGCTATTGAAGAAATCGGCCGGGCTTTTTCATTAAAAAGGCGACTTTTCTTTCAAATATTCACCAAAAATACAAATTCCACTAAAATCCAATAAAAACTGCTTTTCCTTCCTTCCGCCGGCATCAACGACATTCGTGATCAATTTCCAGTCAATCGGTCAAAAGACGACCGTAACCCTAACCCTAGCCCCATAACCCTAACCCTAACAGTAGCCTTAAGACAGCCTCATGACAAATGGCCCCCTTTCACTAAAATATTCACCAAAAATACAAATTCCGTCCGAATCCAACGGGGACTGCTGTGTCTCGTTCAGCCAGTACAGGACCACGTTTGGGAGCGATTTCGAGTCAATCGGTAAAACGACCTGGAAGCTATTGAAGAAATCGGCCGGGCTTTTTCATTAAAAAGGCGACTTTTCTTTCAAATATTCACCAAAAATACAAATTCCACTAAAATCCAATAAAAACTGCTTTTCCTTCCTTCCGCCGGCATCGACGACATTCGTGATCAATTTCGAGTCAATCGGCCAAAAGGCGACCGTAACCCTAACCCTAGCCCCATAACCCTAACCCTAACAGTAGCCTTAAGACAGCCTCATGACAAATGGCCCCCTTTCACTAAAATATTCACCAAAAATACAAATTCCGTCCGAATCCAACGGGGACTGCTGTGTCTCGTTCAGCCAGTACAGGACCACGTTTGGGAGAAATTTCGAGTCAATCGGTTCAAAGACCTGGAAGCTATTGAAAAAATCGGCCGAGCTTTTTCATGAAAAATGCACCCCTTTCACTAAAATATTCACCAAAAATACAAATTCCGTCCGAATCCAACGGGGTCTGCTGTGTCTCGTTCAGCCAGTACAGGACCACGTTTGGGAGCGATTTCGAGTCAATCGGTAAAACGACCTGGAAGCTATTGAAGAAATTGGCCGGGCTTTTTCATTAAAAAGGCGACTTTTCTTTCAAATATTCACCAAAAATACAAATTCCACTAAAATCCAATAAAAACTGCTTTTCCTTCCTTCCGCCGGCATCGACGACATTCGTGATCAATTTCGAGTCAATCGGCCAAAAGACGACCGTAACCCTAATTAGGAGTTTGGCACTTTTGATCCCGAGGTCATAGAGCGACGGGAGTCAGACCAAAATGTTCGTCTCATCGCGCTGACCCCAGAAATGTGTCAGGGCCACCTTTTTTAATTTCTTGGAAGTGGGGAAAAAAGGGTCCCAGGCAAAAAACATCACCACCACAGTGTTCCCCTGATTTTTCTGAGTCGAATGGTCCCACTTTTCTCCCAATCGGACAATGCTGTCTTGCTTGCATTCTCAACATTGGCCACCAGGTGGCGTTCATGGAATAGACGAGAATTTGTCACGTTGCCAAACTTCCATCTAAACTCATTGTAATGTTAAATATGCCATATCTTCTGAACCAAACAACTTAGAGACATGGCGTTTGCATCTTCGGAATCAGCGCATCGCTGCCTTTTACCTTAATGTAACTTGCTCCCATTAACTTGACTAGGAGATCTGAAATCGCCACAGCTCCGCCCAAGAAGGTACTAGAGACACATGGGTGGTACCCGTAGCCACATTTGGGGGGGTAGCCAGAGTCTGAACTCTCTCATTTGCTCACATTTGCTTCATAAAAAAAAAAAAAAAAAAAATTCACAGACTCCAAATGGCCTGAAACTGCTCCTGAGAACTTTCTGGAAAATCGATTTTGTTAGGGGGACATCAACTTGCAAATTTCA